>NW_021528048.1:575557-580325 GCF_001605985.2 Dendrobium catenatum | reverse complement strand
AAATTAGGGTTTGCCCTAATTTTCCTTCAAGATGAAATTTCTCCTCCAAATCCAAGAAAAAATCAACACAAGAGGGATGAGAGGAAGAACAAGAACCTTTGCATTAGAAATCCAAAAGAAACAAGATACAATTTGTCCACTTCGAGAAGGACAAGATCTCCCACTACAAACCCTAGAAAACTTAAAGAAAGGAACTAAGGTGGCTAAGAGAAAACTCAATTCTTGCATAAACCTAGAAATCTCCCCCTATTCCTTACTTATAGCAAGCCAAAAGACCAACAAAACCCACTAGTGGGCTGCCCAAAATGAGTCGTCGTCCCTCCCTCTGCTGACAGGAGGCGGATCGCATCACCATCCAACTTGAATTATACTAATAATATCCCCATTTACTTCACCATCACTTTGAACAATAGACTTTACATTAATATAAGTACTCTTTTTAATGACTTGATCGTCCATATTCACAATCCCCCCGCTAAATTTATTACTACATAAATTACAATTCATGTATTTGGTTTTAGATCTACACAAATGAAAACCTTTAGACTTTAAGGTTGGCCTCCATAATTCAAATTTTTTAGTTGACCTCCATAATTCAAGTTTTCCCATTGACCTCCATAACTCAAATTTTTCAATTGACCTTCATGATGCCATTAAAAAAACTAATAAATAAGAAAGAAAATTTTAATTTTGATCAAGAAAAGGATCTAGATAAAAATACCCTATGTTTAGTTATTAAAAAGTACAGTTTTCTAAAACTAGATTTAGTTTTTTAACATTTCAAAAATTCAAACACATGGACCTCCATAACTCAAATTTTTCAATTGACCTTCATGATGCCATTAAAAAAACTAATAAATAAGAAAGAAAATTTTAATTTTGATCAAGAAAAGGATCTAGATAAAAATACCCTATGTTTAGTTATTAAAAAGTACAGTTTTCTAAAACTAGATTTAGTTTTTTAACATTTCAAAAATTCAAACACATGCAAGACTAATATTATACAAAGAACAATAAAAAATTAATAATAATGTTTACTTTGTATGTTAACAAAGAATAAACGTACAACATCATTAACTTTTCAGATCAAAAACTAACTAAACTACAAGAAAAGAAATTCAAATGATCCCACCACCTAATTTTACTTCAAATTGAGACACAAATGAAGCAAGTTAAATAAAAACATTTTTATAGCTTTCTATCAATTGGATGGCTCTATGGCTTCCTCGGGTGAGGATTTTAGGAGCATAATAAGAGGGAGCGGAGGATGAGAGGGAAGCACAAGATTCAAAGCAGAAACAAAGAGAAAATGACGAAAGAAGAGGAGCCATAGAAGAAGGGAAGAACAAAGCTACGGAGAGACGAGCGTCAGAGGTGGATACATAGGTAGAGATAAAGACAGACTGCTCTATGAAATAAGACCTTTTTTTACGAAGGGGCTTAAATGCCTTTAACTGGTTCTCCTCTTGTAAGGCCATTATATTAAATAGGCTATTAGATGCAAGCTCATAAAGAGCTTTTAGACCATTTAAACCTTCTTTTAAATCCCACATTAGTTTTCCAAAAGAGCTTATGGGGTTGTCAACCCAATTTAAAACCCCTTATCGATGACTTCTAAGGCACCCCAAGGCCCATGAGTAAATATTTTATAGGTGTCTCACATAATAAATTATGGTGTTCACTGTGAAATAAGAGAGGAATAAATAAAAGGAATAGAAAATGCATTAAGATATCCCCTCATTTTCTTACCATTTTTCTCACTTCCTTTTCTCTCATTACTCATTAAGAAACGCCTTTTTTTTTTAAATTAACTTTAGACTCAAATAAGTCCTCTCTCTAGGTTAGCTTAACCAAATTCTTACAATTATTTCTAATCTTCTCCTCAAGATACATGCTCATTGGCTCATCTATCAATCATACAAAAATCTTGGAGACATGCTGTGGGGGCAACTTGATTTGAAAAGGGGTATCATGGTCCCTCTACACCTATGGTGCACTGACACTTCTCAAAGAGGCGTGCAGTGTCCGACACCGTACCCGACACGACACTCATCCGAGTCAGTCCGACAGTCCTCCGACACGTGACGAACAAGCTGAAAATGTGTCCGATTAAAAAATATTAAATACAAATTGGACACGCGTATCTTAAATATTTTATGAATTTTTTAAAATATAATTTCTTGTATTTGGTGGAATTAAAACTAAATTTCTTATTTCCTATCCACAACATCAAATTAACGTCCGCACTTTTACCTAATCATCAAATAGTTTTTATATTCATCTCCTCTCTCGATGACTGATAAACGGCATCGACGTCTGACTCTTGACATCCTAATACTAATCATTTTAAGCAAAAAAGTCTAGTTAAATGACTTATTATTTTTAAAATTATACTTATTTAATTTTTATACACTATTTTTTGAATATAAAAACTATAATACTGTGTCCAACCCGTGTCCTATATTTTCAATAACTGACGTGTCGTATCCGTGTCGCCGTGTCCATGTCTGTGCATCATAGCTCTACACTTGTCTCATTCATAATGAACATCTTAATTTCATGGGAGCAAGAAAACTCTCCAAACATACAAGCATTCTAATGATAATTAGGGGTTGAAAAATCATTTGCCTGGCTTGACGGAATTTTATGAGGATTGATGTGTCTTTCTTATTTCTGATTTGTTAGCGCTCGCTTGACTTCACTAACTCAATAGAAGGAAAAGAAACACCTATCAAAGCAAAAGGTGGAATGATCATTATTACTAAATTGGCAACTTCAACAACTTTTACAAATGTTAAGATTTCCCATCACACAGTCATAAAATTTAGGCTCAGGTCAATTTAGATTAATTTACAATCAAGACCAAGTAACCAAGAGAGTCAAAAAAATATTTAAATTTGACCCCACATTTGGGCGAAGGCCCTACACACTATGTTGTTCATTGTTTGGTTTGATTAACTAGTGCCCTTCCATGCTCACTTTCTAACTCGAGCATCAGATACTTCTCCCATAATTCAACTAATTCGATCTCAACTAATTTCTTATTTCAACTAATTGCCTAAAGAAATTATTCTAATTTTTCTAGTTCAGGAAGCTTTTTCTAGGCAAATCTTTCATTGTAAGCGCTCATAACCAAAAAAACAACATTTTTAGGTAGGCCTGCAAACAATCCAAATTAATCTACGAAGGACTTGGTTCAAGCTCAAGCTTCTTTGCTAGAAACCTGCTCGAGCTCAACTCAAAATGGATTAGAGAATATATGATAGTATTCGATCTCAGCTCATTCAAAATCAAGATAGCTTGAGCTCATTTTGAGTTCATCTTGACTCACCTTATGACTAATAAACTACTGCCAAGCAACTTTTTCACAAAACAAACTAGTATTTCAAGTTTATAAATGAGTTTTTTTTTTTTCTTTTTTGTGTTGATAAAGAAGCAAATAAAAAGCATAGTAATAAGACTTGAATCAAGCACACTATTAAATAAGCACTTTAAATGAGTAAAAAATAGGCTACTTAAACAATCACCTGAATGAGCATGAAAAAGCAACTTCTAGTCATTAAAAAAAATGTGACCTAAAAGAGCTCATAAGCTATTTTAAATGATGCCTAAGATGAGCTCATGAGCAAACACATATGCCTAAATAAGCACCAATCAAGCTTTTTCTTGTTCTGAATGAAACTATAAACAAATTTAATCTGCCCAATGAATCAAATATGTACTCATAAAAAAATTTACATCCACAATCAGCAAACTTGAATTTTTTCTTCATTGCAGGAAAAAAAAACTATCTGAAAAGATTTACTTTTTTTTATTCACTAGCACCATTTAAATAAGTTATTTGTAGTTGTTTATGCATAGAATCAAACTGGCTCATGCTTTCAACTATAGCTGCATTTTTTATGGCATCTGAGATTTTGTGAACTGCAAGAATTCTGGTTAGAAAAGTACAATGTGGGCAATGCAATATCTCTTTCTTGAAAAGCTTCGCTTATAACTGGTAGATTATCGGATATAACTCAATAATTCCCCATGGAGGAATCAAGTTTTTTTTCAACAGAATATTAAATTAGAACATTAAATGATTATTTGTATTGCACAACTGAGGCGAGTGTCTTAGTTTTTTGTTGACAATAGAAGGGGAGTTTTTCTATAAACTGTAACTGAAGTTGCGCCAACCTTAGGAGCTGTTTGGTATCGGATTTACAGCGGGATTTAAGCTGGGATTTACGCTAAATCTAGCCAAACGGTTTTTGTGCGCGCGTTAAATCCCGGCGATGGGTAAATCCCAGATTTAAGGATTTACGGCTTAAATCCCGGATTTACTAAATCCCTCGGTTCGGCGGATTTATGGGATTTGTCCGAAGAAGCACGCGAAAGGGAGAAAGTTACCTTCACAGCCAGCAAGCTCCCGTTTTTGCTTCCGATCAAAATGTCGTAACTTCCGATCGACAGGAAGTCGTCGAAGTAACGAAGTCGAACAGCGAGCCGAAGAAGCGACGCGTGCAATCTCTACATCTGCTGAGAAGCAACGAAGCCGAACAGCAACGACGAAAAGAGAAAACCCTAGACGCCTCTAAGTTATTATTGATTAACTTAATTAATATAATTTAAAATATTAATTATTAAGTAAATTAATTAAATAATTAATGACATAATTAGTGCATAAATTGATTATCTAATTTAATTTAATTTAATAATTAGTAATTAAATATAACAATGGTTAACTTAATTAATATAACAAAATATATATTATTGAATATATAAT
>NW_021528048.1:493039-575457 GCF_001605985.2 Dendrobium catenatum | reverse complement strand
TTTAACAACATATTTTTATTATTAAGTTAATTAATTTTATAAAATAGTATTGGAATCTAAAGTTAATTATCATTAATATAAATACTTAATAATTATATTTATTATATTATTTTTTTAAAATTAATATTTAATTAAATTGGTTTAATTATAATAATTATTTTAATGGTATATCTTTGCTTAATTTTAATGCATACTTCTCTATCAATGCCATGGGCTATTTCATCATTTTATGTTTCTTTTTAGAGAGAAGGGGCTGTTTGACAATAGGGAATTTAATTGTAGTGAGATTTAAGTAAATCTGAATTAGTAAAATACTGTGTTGGTAGACAAATGTTAAAATTATATTAATCTTTGAGAAACTTAAATTAATTTAATATTTTGAAATTATCAATTAATTATAATAATCTTACTAATTATGAGTTAATTAATCTAATTGGATTAAAGTTTTTATCAATGAAAATTATTAATAATCATTCAAATAAATTATTAATTATATACAAATATGTTAGCTAAAAAGTTAATTTTTTTCTTCATGGTTAATATTAATTAATTAAAATATTAACTAAAATAAATTGGTATTATTTTTCAGTTAATCTAACTAATTAGAATTTATTGTGTTCAATTATATTAATAAAATAATATTAATAATTAATTTGGATGTTATTATGCAAAAAATATTTAAGCAATAAGTAAATTTGATATAGGTTAAGTAATTACAAAGTCTCATAATCATAAAAATTCTTAAATTTTGAAATGAATAACTAAACAATTTATTGAAAGTTAAGATCATACCAAATCATTTTAAGGTTTATTGAACTTTTTAAAAAATTTAAGTTCTCTTCTTGGAAGAGAAGCCGTCAAAAGTTTAGGTAAAGATTATGATCTCAAGCACAAAGACCAAAAGATGGTCATGTCATCTTGAGAACAAGTATTTATCATGCTTAAAACAAGCATTTATAAGGGTTGAGGTAATTATTGACCATTTTTAATTAAAGACAAATGATGTTGAAACTTGATGCATCAACCTTCAATTGATGGGTTGTGGTTAATTGTTGGAATAAAATTCAAAATATCTCATAATTCATCAATAAATGGGCATTTCATTGATTAAGATAATATTTTGAATGTTGGGTCATAAATATTTATCTACATTACACTCTACATTTAAACACCCCAACCCAGAATGAAATATCCTGAGAATACCTCATCCCAAAATTGGGATGTTTGACAAATTAGGGATTGTATTTCTTAAGAAGGTAGGTCGCTTGATTTGTTACTCCAAACTAGTAGGATACATGTGTAAAACCCAAGCCCTTAACTATCGAGATATTATCCACTTCGGTCTAAAGGCCTCATGATTTTATCCTGTTTGTGTAACTTCCTAGAAGGTCAACCATCCTAGGATTTCTCAAGGATGAACACGCTTAACTGCAAAGTTTCTTAATAAAATTTCACCAAAAGTCATCTTTATGTTTAAGAGTTTAGATTATTTTACTTAAGGAGTTTCACAATCTTTCTCACTTAAGTAACTGATGTCCTCATCAGCATCTTTATCCCAGAATTATCCACTAGGCAGATTGGATTCTAAAGGTGGCCTCTACAAGTTCAAGTGATGACTCTTACCAAATAGCACTTTAACCCATACATGATTCAAGAGGTGGCTCCAATGGTGTAGAACTTTATCTTATATGACACTTAGTTCTTATCTTTCGGCTGGTGTATTGCTCTGATACCATTTTATAACAGCCCAAACTCGATAGAGGGTATTAAGCTCAAGTTCTAGAATAATGTCATGGAAGTTAAGTTCTATGAGACAACTCGAATGGCACATTCTATGAGAGGTGCTAAGAGAGTTGAGTTCTTTGGAAGAGTGCTTAAAGTTCTTGGAATAGCGGGTCAAGCTCAAATTTTTTAAGGATGCCATAGAAGTTGATTTTCAGGAGGTCACTATGGAAGGAGTGTTCTAGAAGGGTGTTTTTAGTTCATTAAAAAATAGCATTGAACTCAAGTTTTGTGAAGGAATCATTATAGAATCCAAATTAAGTGTGACGCCTCTTAGAAGTGTGTGTTTAGCCAATGGAACAACTAGTGTCAAAGAAGACTTCTTACGGCACCCCTAGTGTGAAATAGACGATGTCCATTTCTAATTTCCATTTTAAACAAAACATATTTAAGAGATGAGGAGAGAGGGAGAGAGAGACATAGGAAAATGATCAAAGTATAACCATAAAGAATGTTGATGTAGCACATCATGTGGATGCAAATAATCAAGCTAAAAGCCTAATTTTAAGAGCTAAGACTAAAACACAAGAAAATGATCAAAGAAAAAAAAATGCCCAATTACAAGAGCTCAATAATGGGAGAAATTATTCTGTGCAGACACCGGATGGTCATAAAACCAACCAGAACGTGTCACGTCATACAATACACAATAGTACCGAGCACTATTATCAAGCAAAAAAGTTATATGGCGCGTTCTAGTTAGTCTTCGGATGCCATCCAGTGTTCGCACAAAATAATTTTTTCAATAATAGACCCATAATTTTAAATATTTTATATGTAGTTTGTATTTTCTTTATCATTTAGAAGCTTTTATGATCGGCCATGAAATCATTAGGTATGAATGAGATAATAAAAAATGGGCATACCGAAGACTAATCTATATCAGCATACGGAAATCTTCTTTAATGTCCACCAAATCCCTCCATTTTTTCCTCTATTTATTTTCAGTAGTTATTTTGTAATGCCTAAAAATATGGACTGATATGCATTTAAATTTTTAGCATTGGAATGAAATAATTTTATGGAGAAGTTCTCTTCATTTGCTTGGTGGCTTCAAGTATGTGTCTTTTCTTTGGTAAGATTAGATTATTATCTTTATTTCTTTTATGTTACTTACAAATCTTCTTAAACACTTACTCTAAACTATTCACAACTCTTCTCCCACTTCATAAACATTCCCAAAGATCAATAAAATCAAAATCATAAAACCCTTCTAAACACTTCCATATAGCCATTAGCCTAATAGGGAACACTTGAACCTAGTCTTATTCCCTAACCTTCATCATCCTCTTAAACTCAACCAAATTCTACCATCAACTCCAGATCACAAGTTCACATTCTAATATAACCTTTCACCATCATTTACAGTAATTAATCTCACATAAAGGTCAATCCCTAAAGCGATCTTCCAAATCATTCAAAACCAGCCCAAACTAGACTAGTCTTTAACATTTCTACTAATATACATATCTAAACCCCTCATTATTCCACAAAAAACTCTAAAATACTTCTCTAAAAATCAAACTAAAGATCCAAAGCCTTTTGTAGCAATTAACCTCACCAAATGGCCACCCATCGCCATCAAGTGTTATACCTCCACGAATAATTAATAAAATAAGATACGAACGTAGATTATAGAGGCAATGAGTGTGACCAAGTGGACTATAGAAAATTGCCAAGTGAGTGTAATGCCATCATTTAAAGTCAATCAATTTTAATAGTATAGGATGTGTGCAACTTATTATAAATGGCCTAGTGGGCACTTAACTAAATAACCTTAATTGTATGTGTAGGTGGAAAACTGACATTGATCATGATGCATTCCCTCTATTGCTAGTGTGTGAAGGTAATGGTAGGTAGATGTCACATTGTATGTGTAGGTGGAAAGCTAAGCTACAATACAATCAAACCTACAAAGGACATCAGTTCTCTTTTTTTACTACCATGAGAGCCATTAGTCCCATTCAACTTGAGAGCAACCAGCAACGTAGGAGGTTACAATTAGAAGGGATGTTTCCGAGAAGTTGCTAGCTTGTCAAAGTCTAGAGAGAGCTGAGTCCCATCCGTTTTAAGAAGCAATAAAAAAATCGTCCCAAATAAAATCAGAATGACATTCTCTTACAAGTCAGTGATCTCAACAATTGTCTACCATAACAAATGATTATACTGTTTTTTCATTAAATCAATAAAATGAGAACCTTCAACAAATTCGAGGTAATGATGAAAGCATTGACATCATTCAAAATATCTCATAATTCATCAATAAATGGGCATTTCATTGGTCAAGATAATATTTTGAATGTTGGGTCATAAATATTTATCTACTAAATTAAAACACCTCAACCCAAAATGAAATATCATGAGAATATCTCATCCCAAAATTGAGATGTTTGACAAATTAGGGATTGTATTTCTTAAGAAGGTAGCTCGCTTGATTTGTTACTCCAATCTTGTAGGACACATGTGTAATAGCTCAAACCCTTAACTATCGATATATTATCCACTTTGGCCTAAAGGCCTCACGGTTTTGTCCTGTTGGTATAACTTCCCAGAAGCTCACCCATCCTAGAATTTCTCCAGGGTGAACATGCTTAACTCCAGAGTTTCTTAATAAAATTTCAACCATTACACCAAAAGTCATCTCTATGTTTAAAAGCTTGGCTTATTTTACTTAATGAGTTTCACAATCTTTCTCACTTTAGTAATTGGTGTCCTCTTAAGTATCATTATCTCAGAATTATCCACCATACAAATAGCATTCTAGAGTTGGCATCTACAAGTTCAAGTGATGACTCCTACCAAATAACACATTGACCCATATAAGATTCAAGAGGAGGCTCCTATGGTGTAGCACTTTATCTTATATGACACTTAGCTCACATCTTCCGACTGGTGTATTTCTCTAATATCATTTTATAACATCCCAAACTCGATAGAGGGAATTAAGCTTAAGTTTGAGAATAGTGTCATGGAAGTTAAGCTCTAGAAAACAACTTGAATATCACATTCTATGAGAGGTGCTAAGAGAGTTGAGTTCTTTGGAAGAGTGCTTCAAGTTATTGGAATAGCGGGTCAAGCTCAAATTTTTTAAGGATTCCATAGAAGTTGATTTCCAAGAGGTCACCATTGAAGTAGTGTTCTAGAAGGGTGTGTTTAGTTCTTTAAAAAATAGCATTGAGCTCAAGTTTTGTGAGGGGATCATTATAGAATCCAAATTAAGTATGACATATCTTAGAAGTGTGTGTTTAGCTAATGGAACAACTAGTGTCAAAGAAGACTTCTTACGGCAACCCTAGTGTGGAATAGACGATGTCCATTTCTAATTTCCACTTTAAACAAAACAGATTTAAGAGATGAGGAGAGAGGGAGAGAAGGAAAGAGGGGGAGAGAGAGACAGAAAAACAATCAAAGTATAATCATAAAGAATGTTGATGTAGAAAATCATGTGGATGCAAATAATCAAGCTAAAAGCCTAATTTTAAGAGCTAAGACTAAAACACAAGAAACTAATCAAAGAAAAGAATGTCAAATTACAAGAGCTTAATAATGGGAGAAATTACTCTATGTAGACACTGGACGGTCCGAAGACCAACTAGAACGCATCACGTCACCCGGTACACAGCGGTACTGAGCACCGTTACCGAGCAAAAAAAGTGACGTGGCGCGTTATGGTTGGTCTCCCGAGACCAACTAGAACTCGTCATGTCACCCGATACACAGCGGTACCGAGCATCATTACTGAGCAAAAAAGTGACAAGGCACGTTCTGGTTGGTCTTCGGACGCCATCCGGTATCCGCACAGAATAATTTTTTCAATAATGGACCCATAGTTTTAAATATTTTATATATTGTTTGTATTTTCTTTATCATTTAGAAGCTTGTATGATCGGCCATGAAATCATTAGGTATGGATGAGATAATAAAAGAATGGGCATATGGAACTCCTCTTTAATGTCCACCAACCCCCTTCATTTTTTCATCTATTTATTTTTAGTAGTTATCTTGTAATGCCTAAAAATATGGATTGATATGCATTTAAATTTTTAGTATTGCAATGAAATAATTTTATGGAGAAGTTCTCTTCATTTGCTTGGTTGTTTCAAATTTGTCTTTTTTCTTTGGTGAGATTAGGTAATTATCTTGATTTCTTTTATGTTACTTACAAATCTTCTTTAACACTTACTCTAAACTATTCACAACTCTTCTCCCACTTCATAAGCATTCCCTAAAACCAATAAACTAACAATCAAAATCATAAAACCCTTCTAAACACTTCCATAAAACCATTAGCCTAATAGGAAACACTCGGACCTAGTCTTATTCCTTAACCTTCAACATCCTCTTAAACTCAACCAAATTCTACCATCAACTCCAGATCAAAGTCACATCCTAATATAACCTTTCACTATCATTTACAGTAACTAATCTCACATAAATGTCAATCCCTAAAGTGATCTTCCAAATCAGCCAAAACCTATCCAAACTAGACTAGTTTTTAACATTTCTACTAATATACATATCTAAACCCCTCATTATTCCACCAAAAACTCTAGAATACTTCTCTAAATATCAAACTAAAGATCCATAACCATTTCTAACAATTAACCTCACAAAATGGCCACCGTCATCATCAAATGTTATACCTCCACAAAGAATTAATAAAATAAAATAAGAATTGATATGTCGTACAAAAATTATCTTGATCGGGCACGAACTCGAGGCAAAATCAAGCTAGAAACTTCAAAAATTAAATACGGGAGCGCCAGAACTCCGATTTTAGCAAACTTACAGTCAAACTGAAAGTCTCGGAAATACGAACCCAACGACACAAAATTCGACTCAATCCGAGCCCAAATGAGTCCAAATCAAAGACCTGAAGCACTATTGGAAAGTTTGAACCACAATTTGAGTTACCAAACGGTTTCCAAACATGACGAGCTTATAGTCGAATCGAGCAGCTCGACGAGACGAATCCAACGAGCCCAAGATCGTCGAATTCAAAAATCATTAAGACCTTCAAATGTCTAAAGAACGGTACACGATCGAGGGATTCAATATCGACCGTCCATCCGACCACTCCCCATTTTCCCCTGATCTATCGCCTATTTACGGGTCATGTCACGCCAGAAAATCTATAAATAGACCCCTCATTTCTCTTGAGAGGGGACCGAAGCAAGGAGAAGAAAAGAAGAAGAAGAAGAAGAGAAGAGGAAGAGAAAAGGATTGAAGGGAAGAAACTCCTCCACGACCACAGCCGGAATTCTGTCTGACGCCCGAGTGACGTCGAAATTCTACCCGATGCCCGGTTGATACCAGAATTCTGTCCGACGCCTGAGTGTCGCTGGAATTTTTTTCAAGTAATGCCAAAATTCTGCCAAACGCGCAAGTGATGCAAGAATTCTACTCGAAGCCCAAGTGACGCCGGAACTCTGCCCGACTTCCAAGTAACGTCGGACTCTGAATTCAGCTAGAATACATAACTTATTTGTAATCAAACTTCAATCCGAAAGTGAAGCATTGTAATCTGATCGTCCTAAATTTTAAGGACGAGTCGGCCTCTTGTACCTTAAACAAACACTAGTAAAATTATTTCAGCCGGGCGTGGCCTCGTAGTTTTTTCCCTTTCCAGGGTTTTCCACGTAAAAATCATGGTGTTTTTATTTCTCTACTATCTGTGTGTTGGACATCCGTACAATGCTGAGACATAAATTTTCTAACTCTATCGTCGCATATATTCTAGCCCGCAACAAAAACGTAGATTATAGAGGCAATGAGTGTGACCAATTGGACTATAGAAAATTGCCAAATTGATTGCCAAGTGAGTGTAATGTCAGCATTTAAAGTCAATCAATTTTAATAGTATAGGATGTGTGCAACTTATTATAAATGACCTAGTGGGCACTTAACTTAATAACCCTAATTGTATGTGTAGGTGGAAAACTGACCATTGATCATGATGCATTCCCTCTATTGCTAGTGTGAAGGTAATGGTAGGTAGATGTCACATTGGGCATCCTATTAGTTCACCAACTCCATCAAGGAGGCATTGTAGCAGTTGATTTTTTTTTTTTTTTCAAAATCCATTCCCCCAATCTCAGATAGGGGTGTAAGTGAGCTGAGCCGGCTCGAGCTCGACTCATTTATGAGCTCCAAGTCGAGCTTATGGAGCCACAAGCTCGAGTTCAAACTTGCTGAGGCGAGGCTCGAAATTACTAAATTTAAATTTCTTTTATAAAAGGTAATAATAATCCTGCTACAATTTTAAAATCCCTCCTAATTCTCAAAAGCCCGCCGGCTTTTCTACAATTTTCTGTTGAACGAGTCGATCTCGAGCTCGATTTTTGAGCTCGACTCGAGTTCGAGCTCAAGCTCAGTATATGATAGTTGAGCTCAACTCAAACACACCCTGACTCGAGCTCTCGACTCAACTCGTTTGCACCCCTAATCTTAATTTTCTCTCAAAGCCAAAGAGACCTCAACGAGAACACTAAAGATATGACCAATGAAAACTAGCTAACCATTGGAATGCTCCCATAATGAAAAGGCCAAAAAGAAAGATCTGCTTAGATGGTTAGTTTTGAGGGGAAGGGACCAAATTTTCTGTAGGCGTTCAACTTCTCATAAGATCACAATGAAAAAGCCAGGCTTCCAAACAGGTTAAGTTGGAGAAGATATAGAGGCTGAGGTGGATGAGGCTTTGGGAAAGCTAAGCTACAACCTACAAAGGACATCAATTCTCTTTGTTGACTACCATGAGAGGCATTAGTCCCATTCAACTTGAGAGCAACCAGCAACGTAGGAGGTTACAATCAAAAGGGATGTTTCCGAGAAGTTGCTTGTCAAAGTCTGGAGAGAGCCGAGTCCCATCCGTTTTAAGAAGCAATAATTAAGAAGCAATAAAAAAATCGTCCCAAATAAAACCAGAATGACATTCTCTTACAAGTCAGTGATCTTAACAATTGTCTACCATAACAAATGATTATACTGTTTTTTCATTAAATCAATAAAATGAGAACCTTCAACAAATTCGAGGCAATGATGAAAGCATTGACATCCAATTTAAAAAAAAGTGATAATTGTCACTAACTCTAAATCCTTCAACAATTACAACTACAGGAAAGATATTGCTCCAAAGCAACGGTAACTTGATATACAAATTGATATACAAAATGCCCTCAGAAGTAAATTAAAAATGAGAAATAAAGATCGTCAGCTTAAGGAGCAAAGCCAATGGCTGCATCCAAGCAATTCTTCAGCATACGCAATACTGGCTTTGAGGTCTACCATATTTAGCAAAGGCCAACAAGTCATAATACTGCACAAAACATTTTTTTGAATGATTAATGTTTATGAATCCAATAAAAACTAGTAAACAAATGTGAGAGAACCCTCAAGGGGATAAATTTGCAGAGATTAAGGCTTCATTTGGAACAGCTTTAGAACACTATTTTTTATGTGCTTTCAAGAGATTTTTTACTAAAAATCAGCTTTACAAAGCAATAAGAAAGCCTTCCAAACGAAGCCTAAATGTGGAGCTGCGATGGGAAACAACAAATCCAGCAATTGAAGGATCCAGGAATAAAGAAATTAACCCCATGTCCTTGCATTACAAGGAACGTAAATTAAGAAAATTATCATTATAATTACATCTAGTTGATTATGCAATACTTTTTCTGTTTGTGAATATTGGATAATTATACAACAACATCAAGCCTTTATCCCACAATGTGGGGTCAGCTACATGAATCCTTTTTCACCATTGTGTCATGTTAAGAGTCAAATTCCCATTTTTAAATCTAATAAAGAAATGTTATTTATAATATTTTATAACCAAGTCTTTTTAGATCTACCTCTACCTTACTTAACATAGGTCAAATCTAATACATCTACTCTCCTAACAGGGTCAAAGGAAGGCTGCCGTTTTACATGGTCAAACCATCTATATTGGATAATTATAATACACACATTATTATATATTGGTTTTAACTATCATTAGTGTTAATTAAGTTACTCCTAATGAAACTTTACATTCAAATATTATCAATTAATAAATATTGTTAAATCATGGTATGTTGTCTTAAGAACTCAAATTAAGATCACATCCTTTAATGAACCATGATAATTGATTTATTTAAGGTATTATTAGCAATAATTTATATTCAAATCATATATTAATCTTGTTACTACATATTGCATCCTTCTAGATAATGTACACCATTTTAGATAATATATGCGTTGATATAAGCAAATAGTTTACACTGTATTCACATTCATGCAAATGCCAACTAAATGATAATAGTGTGCACATAGGAAAAATATTCCCCTCATAAATAAACGTTGCACATGTTGAATATTATTTACAAGGCAATAAGCATAAAAGAAAAAAATTCCCCTAAAGCTATATATATATATATATAATTTGAAAAATGCTATGATATAAAACCATTTTTCAAACGAGATGCAACAAATGACATATCCAATGTAGCAACTTTCTTTTGAAAATTTTTAACCGATATCCAATACGGGAATGTGTCCAAGAATTATCTAGAAAGTATTCTATAAAGACAGAACTCCAAGACAGGTACAACATTCCTTTAAAACTTATCCTTAATTTTAAGAAGAATGTGTTGAACTTACAGCTTAGAATAAATCCCTGGAGCAGGCTTTGAGCTCTCTCAGCCTGCTCTGGAGTTCCTGATATCTGAACAACCTTATCACTAGAGTCAGGCCTATCTTCAAGAAGGGTCATCGTTGCACCAGACATCTTTTCAATCAAGAAACAATCAAAATTAGAAAAAAAAAAATCTTTTTGAGGGACTAGGAAGCTCATTTGTGTTTGAACTGGAGATGCACCTCGCTTATCTGAGCAAGCTTGCTCCCTGATTTTGTAATTAGACTTGAAACTGCATCGTCTGGTATAACAACCTCGAGGGTACTCTTGGTAACGAGAGAGGCACTAAATCTGCCAGAACAAAGGACATGAAATCAATGAAAGGAAGCCACCAGAATATGTGAACAAAATGTTTGACCTTTTACCTTTTCAAACTGCTTTGCCTCCCAATATCATTAATGCAGTTTTGCTCCGGTTCCAATGGTCCGCTTGCACCAATTGCAAGATCCTAGTGTCAAGAATTGCAAATGTTTTTTGGGATTTTGTATAATAACAGCACGAATTGGAACAAACTACTCTAGAACAACAAACAAGAAATCTCCAAGGACTTATTTGGTTCCATTGTAGATGGATAATATGTTAAACAAATTGAAATTGATGACTCCGTGTTCATTCATTTTGACTGTGAAATCAAAATCATTACATGCATTTGAGAAAGTTTTGAGGGATTATGGATTTAAAAGTTAATATTGATTTCTAACTATACCCAACCAAAGGATGAAGCTAGCAAATTTTATCATTTTTCAAAACATATTTTCTAATTCAATTTAGGTGTTACTTCCATCTCTAACCAACTAAAACAGATTTAAAAAAATTATATCTTTGCTTTGATTTAAAATTTCTATATACGAACATAAGTTCCAGTATGACTCAAGCGAAGCCATACTGCAATTATAAAGGACAAAAATAATTAGTGCGAGACCAGTGGAGATAAAGATATTAAGCTCGTGTTCAATATTGTGCAGATATTACAAAATCACAATCCTTATCAGCTTCTATCTTTAGGAGGGCATTAGCTAATTAAACAGTAAAAAAAGAATGTCACCGTGCATTCAGGAAAACTTTCCTAGAGCAATTCACAGCCAGAATCATGATCAAAAATATTTTGACGGCAGTCGGTGTTCTTAGCCATGGCTCTAATTTATGCCTATATAAATTGGTTTAAATAGAGAAGTATCAAGAAATCTTAAGCTTCAATGAGTACTTTCGATATGCTAATGTAATTCACTAAATCTTCACCAGAGTATGAACAAGAATCTACCACAATTGAAATAGTGGCACGTCTCTCTAAAGACAGGTTCCGTATATCATACTTCTGCAAATATAGGAGGGACTAAATATAGTATGGAGATTCAAATGAAATAGGAAGTCAATAGTTGAAAATAGCCGTTACTGGATCATGCAATTTGATCAAAGATTTGTAGAATTACGTTATAAGATAATAAGTTTTTTTTTTTTTTTAAAGAAGAAACAGGAAGACTGAGCTGAGGGTAGTCAGTAACCAAAAAACAATTAAAAAACCCTTCCATGCATACAGTGCCAAGATTATTCAACACATCATCTGATAAACATTTGAATCCAACACCTAAAGAACGAGCAACAAAGAGTAGTTTAGTATCAAGAGATGAATGTCATATTAGTAGTGAAGTGCTAATTATTGTTTCTTATCAGATGACTGACTAGAAGGCCTTTGATTCAAGAAGCCAGAGATAGTCCAAAAGTTTACAAGCAACTACGAGATGTTTGAGTCATAAAACATCAAAAGATTGTTCAAGTGCAATTAACCCTCTAGCTATGCCATGTAATTCTTCAAACTCAAAATTAGGGAACTTTGTATAGCAACTTATTGAAATCCAAAGGTAATCTTTTAAATATAAGGTGTACTAAATGCAGCTAAGAGCATTGACATGATCAGCAAGCAGAGATACCAAGTACAATTCAGAAATGTGTTTGAATGTCGTTTGATTAGAGCATACGGCCTGATTAGACATTCGGCCTGAAGAGTGACAGTACAACTTCCATAGAATAGCTCCCAAACAAACCCATTGGCCATTTAACTGATAGGAGATACTTGAGTTCGCAAGTAACCCTAACGGGAAATAGTTGAGTTCGCAAGCAACCCTAACAAGAATTGGTGAAAACAGCGAGAAAACTTCAAGATCTCCAATGAAAAACAATCAAAAACAGTAGATTGTGTTATGGGAATAAACCAAAGGCAAAAACAAGCAATGATACAATTGATCCTCAATTCGAGAGAAGGATCGTTCTCTCCCAATCTATAGATGATGAATCTAGAGCCCAAAGCCACCAAGAGAACTCCAAGAGAAACAACAATCAAAACATAAATCCTAACCCTACCTTCTCATGCTTTTAAATACCCCACCTCCTAATAAAAGCTTCCTAATATAAAATAAATTCAAATTAGCCTCCTCATGCAAACCCCCCTCTCTCTCTCTCTATACTTGCTGCCCGGGGGGGCACTTGCGTAGGCGGTGGCCCCTAAAGGAGGCAGCTTAACCCGCCTCCTATATGTCTGAACCGGCCCCTCTTGGGCCGGTTTGGGCGTACCGTAATATTAACCACCCGAGCATAAGAATAAAATTGCAAGACCCACTCTCCAATTTAAGACACTCCAAGAACAGCACATCGATTGGAAACTTGTTGGGTAACACGTTTATCTGGAAGTAAAGCATTTTCCTTTCAAGTTGTCAACATGAAATGAAGGGAACAAATAAGTGAACATTACCTTTGATGACCAATTTACTGATGAAGCACGAACATTTTCAAAAGATGCGATGGGAGGATCACTTCCTTGATAACCTTCACGAGATAAACTTCTAGTAGAACTAGAATCAAGTCCAACAACCTTACCAACAAGGCTTGTGGCAGGAAAGGAAGGTGCTATCGTATCATCAAGCGTGGAAATATCTCGATACAGGTAGCTACGTAACTTTGTAGTTACCTGAACAAGAGCTTTTCGAGCTGCTCGTATCTCCCCAACAATCTGAAATTACAGTACCACCTTAAGAGTATTTGACTATATATAAACTTTATTTTTTAAGCAATGAGTGATTCATAGAGTTAACAACTTAATAAACATCATATGACCGCAAGATACAAGCAAACATGCTTCACCTATTCATGAAGAGTTCAAACCTGAATGAGCTCATCAGTCTCAAATGCACAAAGAGGAAGTTCTTCTTTTGGCAGGACCTGCACATTGGCACAAGTCAATCTCTGGAAATCTGATAATGATCCATCTTTCCCCTCCAAACATCCAATTTCATGATCCTGAATGAGAAGTCGTGTTGTTATAACATTATCTTTATCAGGACCAAGATCAACAATGTGCGTCTGAACATGGAGTAATGCTTCCTGAGCAGGAAACAGCTCATCATCTGGCCCCTAACAAATGATTTAAGCAGACTTTAGCATAAACAACACATAAGATGTTAATCAATAAACTTATGTTAGATGGAGAAGAAGAGATCCTAAAATAATGATTCATCTAGTCAGGGAGGGTTTTGATGTTAGCATTTGCAAAAGGAGCCTTAAGTGAAATAAGCCATCATAAGACCAAGGCTTCGTTTGGGACGGCTTTCTTACTGCTTTTTGATGCAGCTTCTTCGTACAAAAATTAAAACTTTTGTACTAGAAAGCTCCTTTAAGAAGTAGTAAGAAAATTGTCCGAAACAAAACCTAACAGAAGCGTAGTTTTCCACCAGTTTGTTGATTTTTTTTTTTAATTTAATTTTTGCATGAAACTTCCGTAGATGATGCAGTCCGAAGTTTGTTTTTCTTATGTTGGCAGATGACTTTGCAATTTCATGACCACAGGAATAACTATTAAGGAAACTTAAAAAGTTAAATATGATTCAAAGTTCTCATAAGACTCAAGTAATTTATCAATTTCAGACTATTTCTTTCAACCAATAACTCATAACTAAAAACAGTCTCGGACAGAAAATGTCCAGACAATGCAAGAGAAAATGTCGCCCTCTTATGCATGGAACCATGTCCTCTGTAAAGAAAGCTTGTTTTCCTTTTGAAAGGCTGCGCAGCTCCTTCGTGTTTATGACATCATCAGACAACCTAAAATTAGCGACTATGAGAAAACTAGTACTGGCTCATGAATTTCCCTTATAGTCGGCTCAGTTTCCACATATTTGTTTCTTTAGTTGATTAGTTGAAAGGACAACTTGAGAAAATTAGGCTTCTTTTGGGATGGCTTTTTTACTGCTTCTTACAACAACTTTTTAGTATAAAAATTTTAATTTTTTATTAAAAAACTGTTTTAAAAAACAATAAGAAAGCGTCCCAAACGAAGCCTTAATCTATCAAACAAACCCAAAGATATATATGCTATCATAGAAATAGAAATATATTTTTTTTATGCATATGATTGTTCCGAGATGATAAATAAATAAAGTCTAGTTTATACATTGTTTGATAGTTAACTTCAATATTTTTAGCGACCTATTTACAGCCCACAGATCAATTTAATTTAATTTACATTTGAACATAGATATAGACAAACTAGTAGCACCTTATGAAGTTTGTTTTTACAAATGGTGTGTCATTTCTATGGAAATCTTAGAACATAGCTTGATTTTTTTTAACAAAATAGTAAGTAGAGAAAATATCCATTAACATAATAAACTTGAAAATAGGCTTAGATAAGTTAACATGTCATTCTTGCCAGAAACATATATTCCATGCGTTTCAAACCACTTTGGATCTAATTTGAAATCAATTCATCATTTGAGCTACAACCTAAAATATGTTATGAACCAAACGAATCTGTCTGAGAATGGCATCCCATGTTAAATATGTGGGTGTATGTGCATATCTTAGAACACAATACTAAAGGAAGCCAATCACATTGAACAAGTAGAAAATCAATCCCGTTAAGACAGATCAATAAAGGCAATCAAATGTCATAAGAAACTACCTCATCTGAAGTGATTACAATAATCCGTTCTTCTGAGCCTTCCACTGGATCAGTAACCCTCACATCTACACCCACATCATTTTGAAGCATTTCACTGATTCCATTAGGTGAGCCGATAATAGCCTCCACTTTATCATTGGGACAAAGTATGCGAAATACAATATCCTCACTAGAAAATGATTGGGGACGATCAATCATTGCATTGGCATCGGGATCAAAAATATATTTGCTTTCTGAACCATAAACACTGCTTCTAGCTCTTGTTGGACCAAGAGATGTTATAGGTACTAAATCACCTCTTTCAAATGCTGGTTGATGATGAGTGTTGCTTATAAAGTCATCATCAGGAACAAAATGGCCCTCTGGTGAGTGAATTCGTCCGCGAAATGGACCACGTTCACGATGTAAGCTCTCCTTTAGACGAGATGAAATATTTACCAAAGCTTTCTTCACGCAACTACCCTCCCCAAAAACCTGTAGAAAAATCAATTATGTTACTTAACATTGTCTTGTATAAAGCACTGACAGTTGAGCCCTGCAGGTGTCCCAGTAAACTACCACAGCACCGCTTGATAGGTAGACAGCATTGTTATGGTTTGTAAGGGGGATTTTTTTGGAAAATGTGGCCACAGATCAGGAGTTATGTGTGTGTGCTTTGCTTCAAGTAGTTAAAAAAGTTACATGGTCGCACTAATGCAAAATCAATAACAGTTTCTAATGAGAAATTGCGTACAACAACAAAAATTTGGACTCCTCGGGTCTATTGATCTTCGCTTTCCTCTTCTTATATGGGCGATGCCATCCCTAATTAAAACTATAGAAGTGGAGGCTGCTAAATATTATTGCATTCCTAAACTAAATGAATCACATCATCAAGCTTTCTCTGAACTCTGAACTTATGTAACATCAGGCTTACTATGATAAGAAAATAGGCAAGGAAATGTCACATACCATTTCTTAAAGATTCTGTGTCATTAAGCATCTAATAACAAAAAATATACACCTGATTTATCATTGGATTTTTCAGTATTTATTCAAACTAAAATAAAAAGAACGGGGGAAAACCCATTCAGCACAAGTATCAGAAATTTTGAAATAGCTAAATCAACTTTACAGACAACATGAATAAAATATCAAAGTGAAAAAGATCATTTATTCTAAAAAGCCACAAAAGAAACACTGTCAATTTTTCCTGATGAATCTCGATAAAAGTGCCTAAAACTTTTGCCAAGAAAAACCCCAGAAATGAGAACTTCAATACGATGATTATAACAACAACAACAACAAGCTTTTGTCCCACTACGTGGGGTCAGCTATATGAATCATTTTCTCCATTGTGTTTTGTTAAAAGTCAAATATAAGTGAACTAGACCATTTATTCTACAAAGGACACAAAATAAAAGAAAAATTACTACTTCACCTGATGTATTTAGATAGTCACACTTGATCTATCTAAGAAAAAATTACTATTTCAAATCACTGTACATTTTACCACTCCCAGAGTAAGATAGTGTATCCAGAGTAATGTGCTTCGTGTAGATTTATACTTGTCAAATTCGTAACACTGGGAACCCACAACCTATCCTCGTAGAAAATCACATCAGAATCATCCATTCGTAGTTCAAGTTTCTTATAGGATTGGATTAAATCAACCAATTTGGAATATTCATCCTCAAACTTTTAAGCAACTAGAATTCTTTCCTTCAGAGTAGTACAATCATTTAAGCAAGCATACCATAATATATATCAGTATATTTTACTACTTCCAACTCTAACCTTTCCATATCATGGATTAGAAATTTATCAGAAGTAAATAGATAACTCGTTACTCTGGAAGACTTCATACTCAAAGTATCTACTGCTACAATAACTTTATAATACTAATATTAAATACTCATATCATAATTCTTTATCAGTTCAAGTCATTTTCTATGTCTCGGATTTAATTCTTTCTAGGTGAAAATATACTTTAGAGTCTTATGATCAGAGAAAATCTCACATCTAACCCCATATAAATAATGCCTCCAAATTTCAAAGCAAATAAGATAGCTTATAATTTCATATCATGGGTCGGATAATTGTTTTCATGTGATTTTAATTGTCTAGAAGCATAAGCTATAATCTTCTCATTTTGCATTAGACCACATCCCAATTCTTTCAATGAAGCATTATTAAAAACTTCAACTCCGTCAACACCAAATGGGATTGTCAAGATCGAAGCTAATGTCAGATAATCTATCAACTTTTGGAAGCTATTTTCACAGTCTACTGTGCACTCAAAAAACACTACCTTCTGGGTCAGTCTAATCAAAGGGATAATAATTTAGGAAAATTCTTATACAAAATTTTTCTATAATACTCAGTCATTCCCAAAAAAAATTACATACCTCAGTTATAGTAGTAGGACTCAGCCAGTTCGCAACTATTTACACCTTCTGGGGATTTACAAAAAATTCGTTCACTATTCAATATATGACCTAGGAATGAAATGCTCTTCGATCAAAATTTACACTTAGAAAATTTAGCAAACATTCGGTGCTGCCTCAAAGTCTCCAGAATAGTACTCTGATGATAATGTTATCTTATTCAAATTTAGAATATACATGAATATTATCTATAAATATAATAACAAACTAATTTGGATAATCTTTTAATATTTGTTCATCAAGCCCATAAAGATTACATGCGCATTGATCACCTCAAAAGGCATGGCTAAAAACTCATAATAATCATATGTGATACTAAATGCAGTTTTCGTTACATCTTCCTCATTTACTTTCAGCTGGTGATAGCCATATCTCATATGAAATTTAGAAAATATAGAAGCACCTACTAGCTAATCAAACATATCATTGATCCTATGTATAGGATATTTATTTTTAATTGTTACTTTATTCAATTCTTCATAATCTACACAATTCTCATCATTCCATCTTTCTTATTATCAAATTGAACAAGTGCAGCCCACGGGGGCACTCGATCTCACAAATACTTAATCAACCAATTCTTGTAGTTTTAGTTGCACTTTTAACTATTGTAGCTCCTTTGGTGTCATCTTATATAGAGCCTTAGTAATAGAAGTTGTACAAGGTAAAATCTCAATACTAAATTCTCTCTCTATTAGGTGGTAGACTCACCAACTCTTCAGGTTATACATCAGAAAACTCCTTAACCATAAGAACCTCCTCAATATTTTCAGGATTCATTCTCTTATCATTCACATAAGCAAGAAATATTATACTCACTTTTTTTTCCAACTTGTCTCCTCACCAAATAGATATTAGATAAGATAATACTCATCTAACTCCCTGAAAAATATAGCTCTTATTTTTCAGAAATAAAGTCAGACTTTTCTTCACAATCAATTTGAGCACTATACTAACTCACCCAATCCATATCTAGGATGACATCAAATTCAAATAGAGGTAATATTATTAGACCAAACTTTTACTTTTTATCAAAAATCTCTATCTCACACTTATATATATATATGGCTAGCTACCATAAAATCAATCTTAGGAAAAATAATAGATAAAGCAGAAGGCAACCATACAAAAGATTAATATAGTAAAGTAAAATACTTTTCAGAAATAAAGGAATGGCTAGCACCCGAGTCAAATAAAATCAAACATGACAAAGTAGAAATATAAGTCACACATGTGACCACATTGGGTGCATCCCAAGCCTTGTGCTGAGTGAAGCTATACATTGGCATATACCAAGATTGGAGCAATAGAACCACCAAACTCTCTCCGACCTCCAAAAATCTATCTCCCAGAAGTCGGACCACTACTTATGCTAGAGAATCCCACAAAAAACACATAGGACGTAACTGCTCTCAATCTCCCCACCCATCTAGAGCTCTTAGCTCTTGTCTTAGAATATTTTGGGGAGAGATGATGAGATGAGTAACCACAATGGCAAAACAAGTAAGAAAGTAAAAGCAGTGGAAAAGTAAAGGACACCATGATTTAACATGAAAAAACTCAAAATAGAAAAAAAAACTACGGAGCCACATCCCACCAAGAAATCAAGGATAAATAAGTACAGATCTCTCTTCTCTCTCACTCTCTCCTTGCTTCTCTTCTTACATGGACCATTCTCAAACTTGCCCTAACTAAAAATACAAGAGAAAACCAAGTAAAATAACCCCAAGGGAGACAACCCTTCAAAGAAACGAGAAAAAAAATCGTTTGGTTCGTCTCGCAGCGCTACGGCTCCAATTTGGGGAGCTACAATGCCTACTCTCTTTTTGAAAAAATGCTGCAGCGTTCAAACACTCAGCGCTGTGGTGCTCAGTCTCTGCCTTGACCAAATGTGGTGTCATATCTTGACCACTGCGATGCTCTGCTCTCTGTTGTTCAACACTGGGGCACTCGGGAACACAGCACTTGGAGGGGGCGTTCAGGTATGCAGCGCTGGGGAATTGTACGGAAAAAATTTTCTAGTGCAAAGCACCCAAACCCAAGCATGTGGTAAACCCCCCGCACCCCCCAGTGTACACGACAAGCTTTGAGGTCAAAGACAACAGAACAACCCGATTGATCAACACAATTAGATTCCACACATAACAACCTCCCACTTGGAACTGATTGCAATCAATCATTCTCCTTATATGTAATACCAATCATAGTACTGATAGTGTGGCTCACCCCTGTTCTCATCCTCCATGAAGACCAACTGAAGCTACACATAACTTCAATTTTTCAACTATCACTGTCTTCGTTAGCATGTCTGAGGATTTTTGGTCATGTGTATCTTCTTCAAAGATAACTAACCATCTTCTAAAAGCGACCTGATGAAATGATTCCGAAACTGGATGTACTTTGTCCTAGCATGGATGTAGCATTCTTGGCTAGATGTATAGCACTCATGATGTCGCTATATAGCTTCCCATTCCTTTACCTCATGCCAAGTTCTCTCAAGAAACTTTACAACCAAATCATCTCTTTGCTAGCCTCTGTGATAGCAATATACTCCGCTTCTGTGGTTGAGAGCGCAAGAATCTTCTGTAACTCAAAAACCCAACTGATTGTAATCTTTCTCAAAATGAAGATATAACACGTTGTGGTTCTCTTGCCATCAAGATCTCCAGCAAGATCAAAATCTACATAACCCTGTAGATTAATCCATACACCACCAAAGCAAAGAACTTTGTCAATTGATCCTCTCAAGTACTTGAGAATCCACTTAATCGCCTCCAAATGAAGTTTGTTTGGATTGCTCATAAATCTGCTGACTACTTTCACTGCATATACTATATCAAATATTGTGCATATCATAACATACATCAAACTTCCAACTACTGAAGCATGCGGAGTCTTCTTCATCTGTTCTTCCTTTGCTTCCAATTTAGGCAATTGTTCTTTGGATAACTAAAAGTAACTACCCAAGAGAGTGCAAATTGATTTTGCCTCACTCATGTTGAATCTCTAAAGAACATTTTCAACATACTCTGTCTGAGACAACTTCGGTATTCCTGCACTTCTATCTCTATTGATTCTCATACCAAGAATTTTTTTTGTTGGGCCCAGATCTTTTATTTCAACTCATTTGATAATTGTTCTTTCAAATACCATATCTTCTTCATATATGGACCCGCAACCAGCCTGGCATCCACATATAAAAGCAGAATAATATAACAATTATCAAAATGTTAGAAAAACCAATAGTGGTCTGTCTGGCACTTTGTGTACACATTATTTGACATAAACCTATCAAATCTCTTGTACCACTGTATTGGTGCTTGCTTCAGACCGTATAAGCTCCTCCTGAGCCTACACACCAACTCTTCATTACCTGTGACCATATATCCCTGAGGTTGCTCCATGTACAACTCTTCATCAAGGTCTCCATGAAGAAATGCTATATTTGCATCCATATACTCTAAATGTAAATTATCAACTGTTATCATACTCAGTACAACTCTGATTGTAGTCATCCTCAACACTAGAAAGCAAAATTTTAGTGAGGTTCACTCCTTCCTTCTACTAAAAACCTTTAACTACAAGTCTGGCCTTGTAGCGCTTGCTACCATCAGGTTCTTCTTTCATCCTTTAAACTCACTTGTTTTGCAGTGCTTTCTTGACAAATGGTAGCTATGTCAACTCTCAAGTTTGATTCAACTCAAGTGAACGCATCTCATTATTCATGGCTCGCTCCCACTTCTTTGAATCATCAACTTGAATGGCTTCATCATAACACTCTAGTTCACCACTATCTATCAACAGTAGATAGTATAATGATGGAGAATACCATTGTATTGGCCTTGAGATTCTCTTGATCTCCTTATTTCAGTAGCAAGAGTCTGAGGTACTCTCTGTGCTTCATTAGCTTTATCTTCTTGATTATCATCATCCTAAATTTCAACATATTTGGAAGAATCTTCAGTAGTCTCGTTTCTATCCTTGTACATTTCGCTTTCATTGAATTTGACAACCTTGCTCCTGATGAATTTCTAATTCTGATAATCCCATAATTTATACCAAATTCATTTGAGCCATATCCAATGAATGTACACTTGATAGATTTTGGATCAAGCTTACTCCTCGATCCTGCATCAATATGAACATAAGATGAACAACCAAAAACTTTGAGGTGGGGTTTATTAACCTCTTTTCCACTCCAGGCTTACTCAGGTAAGCTCTCATTCAGAGGAACTAAAGGACCACGATTGATTAGATAAACTGCAGTATTCATTGCCTCGGCCTAGAACAGTTTGGATAGACCTGCATGTAACCTCATACTCCTGGCACGCTCAGTGATAGTTTTATTCATGCGCTCTGCAACACCCTTCTGCTATAGTGTTCTTAGAACAGTGAACTCATACATGATCCCATTCAAAGCATAATACTCCTTGAACTTCTTATCACGATTCTCACCACCATTATTTTGTCTGAGACACTTGAGCTTCAAACATGTTTCAAGCTCAACCATGGCCTTCCATTTCTTATAGGCATCAAACACATCTAACTTGTGTTTTAAGAAGTACACTCATACATTCCTACTGTGATCATAAATAAATGTGACAAAATACAAAGATCCTACTATAGAAGTAACTGGAGCAGGACCTCATACATCAATATGCACTAACTCTAACTTTTTAGACTTGACCTTTGAACCAATATTTGAAAAACTCACACTAGGTTGCTTGCCATATACACAGTCTTTACAAAAATCTA
Organism: Dendrobium catenatum; assembly: GCF_001605985.2. Lineage (NCBI taxonomy): Eukaryota > Viridiplantae > Streptophyta > Magnoliopsida > Asparagales > Orchidaceae > Dendrobium > Dendrobium catenatum. Next base: position 552,872 of record NW_021528048.1, on the reverse strand, counting down.
AATTTATGGATTTTAAACAATGAAGCTTTCCTTTAGTAAGAAGTGAATGCATAACTTTCTTACTCATATGACCAAATCTTCGATGCCAAAGACCTCCATCAACATCTAAATCTGCTACTCCAATAAAATATGCTCTTCTATTGATAGCATACAGGGTGTCTTCAATACTACCACGAGCTATAACCATAGCCCATTTTATCACCTTCTACATATCTCCTGTGAATGATGTCACATGGCTTGAGTTTGCAAGTTGACTCACAGAAATTAAACTCCTCTTTAGATAAGAAACATGTCTACCATTATTGAGTCTCCCAATTGACCCATCAGACATTCTGATATCAATATCTCCCTGTCCAACAATGTTGCAGGGCTTGTTGTCCCCAATATATACTTTACTCAAATCACCTTGAGTATAATTCTTGAATGCATCTTTATTAGAATTGCATGAAAAGAAGCACCCAAATTTATCACCCAAGATTCAAAATTGTCTAGAGATAAAATTAGAGAATCTGAATGACACTCTTCTATAAATATATTTGCATAATGATTTTTATCTTGACCTCCACCACTGCCATTCTTTAGAACTGTACATACCTTCTTCAAGTGACCATTCTTCCCACAACTCAAGCACACAACTTTTTCTCTACCAAAAGTAGATTTTTCTCTCATGGATTTAGATATCCCTCTGTTTGAATTTCTCTCTAAACCCTTCCTCTTGCTTCAACATTCAGAGCAAAATTTGAAGATCGGCCATTCGCCCTCCTACGAACCTCTTCATTAAGCACTGACCCCATAATATCCTCAAAGTTCAACTTTTAACTTTCTGAATAGTTACTCACAACGGTAATGAGCCTATCCCAACTTTTTGGTAATGAAGATAACAAATAACAACAGCAATGCCCTCACCTCATCATCAAAATTGATTCCAACTGAACCCAATTGACTAATCACAATGTTCAGATTATTCAGGTGTTCCTCCATTGGGGTGTTGTCCAACATCTTCATATTGAATATCTTCTTCATCAAGAACACTTTGTTTGAGGTGGATGGCTTCTCATACATCTTAGTCAGTGTAGTCATGAGATCGATTGTAGTCATCTCATTTACAATGTTGAATGCATCAGATAAGGAAAGTGAAAGTCGTATCAAACCTAATGCAGTCCGGCCAAGAACCTCCCATTCCTCCATAGTCATAGAATCTGACTTCTTAATGATTCCTTCCAACATTAAATATAACTTCTGATACAACAAATCTTCAATTTGTATCAACAATAATGCGAAGTTCGAACAATTGAGCTTTTCAATCTTGTACCTTGCTTCGTCCACCATTACTTCCACTCAATATGAAGAACCTTGCTTTGATACCAATTATTTGGGAGAGACATGATGAGATTAGGAGTAAACACCACAATGACGAAATAAGCAAGAAAGTAAAAGCAACAGAAAAGTAAAGGATACCAGAATTTAAAGTGGAAAAACTCAAAATAGGGGGAAAAATCACGGAGCCATACCCCACCAAGAAATTCACCATAAAAATTGGAAGAAATAAGTACAAATCTCTCTTGTCTCTCACTCTCTCCTGGCTTTTCTTCTCACATGCACCATTCTTACACTTTCCCTAACTAAAAATATAAGAGAAAGCCAAATAAAATAATCCCAAGGGACACAACCTTTCAGAGAAACGAGAAAGAAAACCATCATGTCCATCTTGCAACACTGCGGCGCCAATTTAGGGCGCTGTGACGCCCACTCTCTGTTTGAAAATGCTACAACGCTTAAACACTCAACACTGCGGCGTTCAGTCTCCGTCTTGCCCACTGCGGCGCCATATCTCGACTGCTGTGGTGCTTTACTCTCTGTCGTTCAACGCTATGACACTCGGGTATGCAGCGTCGGGGCGTTGTACAGAAAAAATTTCTGGTACAAAGCACTCAAACCCAAGCATTGGGTAAACCTCCTGCACCCTCCAATGTACACGACAAGCTTTGAGGTCAGAGATAACAGAACAACCTGATTAATAAATACAATCAGATTCCACACATAACAGAATATCTATCAAGTCTAGCCTATGGACAATAAGCAATCATATGCCCAGTATGACTTAGGGGTGCAAACGAGTCGAGAGTTATCTCTAATGTTTAGAACTAAGCAAGTACATATGAAGGAGATTATTTATTCTACATTTATCTATAATGGTTTTTTAAAAGCTGCAGCATTTATTAAAAGTAATATTATTAATGTTTAATTACTAATTTTTTTAAATATTACTCTGTTTAATTATTAATTTTTTTTATATTAATGATGATTCGAGCCGACTTGCGAGCTCACAAGCAAAGTCTCATCAAACTCGAGATCATAGCTCAATAAGCTAGGCTCACAAGTTCATTAACAAGTCGAGCTTGAGCCGACTCAGCTCCCTTACACCCCTAGTATGACTACATCAAAAACACTGCCCAGTGATCCAATAACAATTACATAGATGTCTTCTGCCACAGTTCTGACAAATAGGTGCACTACTAACAAATCCTCTAGAACCTGCTCCATTGCCACCCACAGAAATTGATACAAATGGGCTTCTCTTAGAATCTACAGGTTCAAACCTAATCCTCTTCCCACTGAAGCTACTCCCAGAAGTTTCTCCTCCACCAAACCTCTTCCTACTAGGAGACCATCATTACTGAGAAATCATCTAATCTTTCTCTATCAATCTAGCTCTCTCTACTAGCTCACAAAAATTAGTGATGTGGAATAGTATTAGTGGTTGCATCAAATTATCTCGAAGTCCTCTCATAAAGGGCCAGAACTTTTCTCTAAAAGTACTAACAAATCGTAGAGCCTATCTGGTTAATATTCCGCCTCATACTGCATCGCAGACCTGTTACCCTGCACTAGTCTCAAAAATATCTCATGTATTTGTTGTCTAGCAGAAGTAAGATACAAAACAATCTTGAAATATCTCAGTGAACTCAAGATATCAGAGCATTCAATCATCCTTACAGAACTCTCCGCATCCAAGCACTGCATACCATCAAATGTTTTCTATAATCTCATGATTCAGTCCTCTGAGGCTCTATAATACCCTCAAACCTCAGCTGCTTCAAACTCAGAAGCATTTGCAGATGCCTGCCAATATTATCAGATCTAGCAGTAGACATCCTACTATGGGCCTCCCATCAATTGTGTTGTCAATTCAACAAACTATGAGATGAAATCAGAACTAATAGCCCCTATTGTACTCTCTACTGACAAAAACAGAATGCACACAGGTGAATAATAAATTCACATGAAAACAAAATAGAATGAACACATGATACCACCCAGAACTCTCCCACTCTAACTATAGATCAATCCTATGGAATATGGATTTGATATAATTAATTCGTCCAAACCATTGCTCTAATACCAAGAATTTCTGTCACAACCCAACTCAATATAATCCACAGACGGAATAAGTCATACCGCATACATCAGATCTAAAACCAAATACATTGAGTGTAATTTTAATAGTAATAGAACTAGTGGTGTGATTGTGATATTGGCTAATCAAGTCATTAAAAAAAGTGCTCATTTAAGATATATCGAGTATGTTGTTCAAAGTAATAGTGAAATAGAGGAAGTTGGATTGTTGAAGTGGAGGTATGTCAGTCCTATTGAGAGTTAGAAAAGTACCCTTAAAACTTATGAAAAAATATTATAAGATGGTGGTGAGACTTGCAATGTTTTATGGCGTAAAATGTTGGTCATTAAAAGGAAGCATAAAATTAAGTTAAGAGTTGCAAAGATGAGGATACTTATGTGGATGAGTAGCTTTATAGTCGCCTTAGATAGTTTTGTCCCATAAAACGTCGAATGTATTAGATCCAGCCTATGTTAAGAAAGGTAGAGATATAGACCTAAAAAGGCTTAGAAAGTATTAAAAATAATCTTTTTAATTATATTTAAATGAGAATTTGACTCTTAATAGAACACAGCGGATAAAAAGGATTCATGCCGCCAACCACACATAGTGGGATCAAGGTTTTTCTTATTATTGTTAACATCATATAAGTTGATGATACTCTATTATATAAATAGTGTCACAAAAATGCTTATAAGAGGAAGAAGAGCACAAGAAAAACAAAGCTTGATTCTAATCGTCCACCCATAATACCTATAATCCAAAAATCTTTGATAATTGAAATAAAGTCATCATGATATAATTTAATGTGCATACTTTATTGCATTTATGGCAAGTACAACTAAATTCTGAAAAAAAAAAATTGTTGAGGAGGTTTTTGGTTGACATTAGCTTGAGCCATAACCCTTTCGTCATCATCTTAAGACCTTTGTCAATACCTCATTCACCAAAAATAGTTGAATTATCGAAAGAGCCATTCATTAAACTCTTTTTTTTTTTCTCATTCACTTCTAATCCAGGCACATTGAAATTCCCCATGAGCATCTCAATAAGTACCTACTACAACAACATACCTCATATTTTGGTTCTCCAAAGCCCTAAATTCTTTGAGGCATTAAATTTGGACTCATTCTTTTAATCCATCGCCACATTACACTTTAATAATATTTTTTAAGAAAAAAATATATAATTTTTAATGGGAATGTGCCGACCAACAAAAAATATAATAAACACAAAATAATAACCAAGAGATCAAATATCATAAAAGGGCAACAAAAATTGCATGGTTCAATCAAAAACATATCTTACGTCCATGCGATAAGAGAGGATTTGATTCACTATAGAGTAGCCCCATATGTGTACCATAAAAGGAGCAGAAGAAAACACTCATCTCCAAATCAAAGTAAACAAAATCTAACATTAAAGAGAAGCTCCAATCTCTCAAGCCAAGCAAAAGAGAAAATAAACAATTCTTTAAATAATACCAAAAATCTCCGCTTGAATGCCTCTCAAAACAATACCATCATGCTTGCACTGTGTAAATATAATTCTCTACAACCACAAAATAATGAGCCAAGATAAATTATTTCTTCTTCTTCTCTCTCTCCCCTCTTTTTTCCATTCTTTTATTTAACTCTTCTTCTATTTCCCACTTATATTCCTTAGTTTCTCTAAGACCTGATTTCCCAAAACCAACTATCTATTTACCCAAGAAGCAGTTAGTCCATGCAAAGGAAAAATTACAGCTAGCACAGCAAACAACTAAATCTCAAATGAAACCTAAATCTCAATCAAGTTCAAATTTTGATTTGGAGCTATCCAAACTTACAAATTCTGCAACAAACTTAAAACCTGATATTACATAAAATAAAAGTAGAATTTTTATCTATCCTAAAACCACCTATTTTAAATTTTATGCTTAACTTGGCAAAACTATTAAGTCAAAACCTAACATGTTTGGCAACTAATAAAAAATAAGATTCAGAGGCAAAAAACTTTTGAGCTTCCTACTGCCTGCAATTATGCACCCCTGCGAGTATTTACCTGACTATAGTTCAATTCAAAAGTATTTTTTACTAGCAGACCGGCATAGCAACTTTAATTATAGATTTCTACAGTAAAACTAGTGCAGATAAAAGACTCTTATGGGCTGTTTGGTAGCACCCAAGATTTGATTTAAGTAGGATTTCGTAAATCCTCTAAATCCGGATTAGAGAACTATTTAGTAACTGCGAGTATTTACCTGACTATTAAATCTTGTTTGACTGTTTGGCTATAGAGCGGATTTAACGAGCAGGCTCTTCGAGACCTTCCTCTCGAGTCAAGGGATTTCATAAATCCGGCAAAAAATAGGATTTCAGATATCCGGGATTTAGCAGTTAGCACAAAAAGGCAGAATTTTCTTTCATTTGCCGTGAGATTTGGTTTTGCATTTAGGCCATTGGCTGGATTTCGCTCAAATCCGCCTCAAATCCAACCGAAATCCTGCTACCAAACAGCCCCTTAAGTAAAACCATGGACCATGTTTGCAACGCAATAGGCAGGAGGAATCGCTTTACTCTGTACTGATCATAATATGCAGACTATTTGTTAATCTCCCGATTAACCACGTAAGATGAAGGATAAGACATATTTAGAAGGCATCACCATAGTCAACATTAGCTATATCACAACAATTTAGACTACAACTGAACACAAGGAAAAGCACAAAAAGTGAATTTGGAAAAGAGAGGACTGTCTCGCAACAATATGTAGTCATTGACCGCATTTCCCCCACCTTAATGGGTATGTAGAGAAAACAACAACCAGTCTGTAACTGAAGCATTGTTGATTACGGAGCTAATGAAAGGAAGACATCGTCCTACCTGAACAACTTCTTCTGACATAGAGACGCATCTAGGGGTATATTGATCTCTCGGCAAGATCCTAATGTGGGTTCTGGTCTCATTCCTCATCTGCTCGATGATCTTCCCTCCCTTCCCCAGCAAGCAACCGACATGCATCCTCGGTACCACAAGCCTCGTCGTCACGCGCCCCCTCTCCCTACTCCTCTCACCTCCTCCCCACATGCCGCCGTCTCCTTCATAGTCCTCCTCGTCCTGATCTCCATCTTCAAAATCCATATCCAAGATCCTCTCGTGAATAAGCAGAAGTGCCTCCTGCGCAGGAGAGTACTGCGGCGGCCGACCGTCCTGCTCGCGCCGCCGGCTATCCGCGGTCTCGATAATCCGCTCGTCGTCTCCCGGAACGAGGTCGTGAACATTAATCCAAGCGCCAGTGTCTTGCCGGATGTTCTTGATAATACTCCCCGACTTGCCGATGACGCCGCCGATTTTCGCGTCCGAACAAAGGATGCGGAAGAAGGTCGTGACAGAACCGGCCGGCGGCGAACCGTCAAGGATCTTTGAGGAAGATGAGGAGGCGAGGGGAGGAGGAGGGGGAGGGGGCGGGGGTGGAGGGGAGGATGCTGTCTCCGGTCGCTATTCCGGCGGTGATGATTGAGGCGGCGATGGCTGCTGCCGTCATAGCGGAGTTTAGTTCTCGGGGGAGGAGGAGGAGTCTGAGAATCGGAGTCCTGGTCGTAGTGGTGGTAGCTCCGCTTGGAGCGAGGTCGATCCATTACTACGTTTTGCACTTCTAGAACTCTTCGTTTTCCCCTTACATTCAATCTCCTAGTGAAGTTGGAGATTTCAGGTATTCCAGCGTTCGATTTCTACCGCTCGCCGGTCTGTCCTCCGGCGGACATTGCAGCAATGGTACCCAATTTCAAGCTCATCTCCAATATTAGGAGAATTAGCCCGAGTCGGGCCGATTGGCATGCTCAATGGCTATAGTGAATTTGTTTTGGTAGTCACCAAAAATAAATTGAAAACTTTACTGTGAAAATGAGATTTTAACATAAAGATTAATAAATATTATAGTATATATATATTATATATATATGTAGTTAATAAATATATATATAATATTTATATATATATAATATATATATAATATATATATATATATATATATATATATATAATAATATATATAATTATATAATATTAAGCAGAGTAGGTAAAGTCTCCCTTTAAGAGTTAGCTAACACACAGCTCACCTTGACTTGTTGGTTGAGAGCTTATGCTTCCAACTAAGAGGTCTTGGGTTCGAGTTTTTGTGTATGCGTTTTGTGTGTGAGTTTGCCTTAAATGGCCTAAATGTCCCAAAAAAAAAAGAGTCAGCTAACTAATTATCAGAAGAAAATTAAGATTAATATGGGCGAATGGGCGACTTATATCATGAATTTTTTTAATGAAAGAATTTGTTATTTTTATTAAGAATTAATTAACAGGGGGAGTGAGTTTGTAATTGATTAGTACATTACAGTTAATGTGGAGAATGTTTGTTACGCCTAATTGTAAATAATTAGTGATTGTTATTATGTTATTGTAGAGCAATAGTGTATTGTTATTTTATTTGATTAGTAATTTGAATATTTAGTATCAAACATGTTAGAATATTTACATTGTCATAATTGATGACATTGGATCCTAAAGTACTTGTGACAAGTATGATTTTAAACATGTGACTTGAGCTGTAAATTTGTGTTGTTCCATCGGTTAGTATTGTCAGAATCTTCTTTATTATTATTGCATTCTATTCGTGATTTTTTGCCTTTTTTTTTAATTTAAGCTTTCTTACTCAACAATTTTTATTTCAATATAAATCTGTATGCATTTCTAGAGCTAATGTATTAAATTAATATTGTATGTAAATATATAATTGTTGATATAAGAACTTCAACATAATTATAATAATTTTTCAGATGATTTTTTAGTTTTTATTCTTACTAATATTATTTTGGTTTTTTTATGTAAGCATTTGACAAGTCTTTTATTGAAAAAATATTTTTAAAAGATTATAATGGTGTTGTTTTCTAAAATTATTATATTCAATAGTCATGGGACTCATTTTTTAATATTTATATTGGTGCACTCTAGGACCTGCAATTGAGAAAACAGACAAGCAATACAGGAAAACATGGAAGATTTAATGTAAAAGGCGTCAATGGCCTGTATATTCACTTGAAAATAGAGATTTCAAGAGTTGCAGATTGATCAAAAAACTATCTACCTCCCGGAGTCTGCTTCTCTAAATAAGTTCTAAAACCCTGTAGCTAATTTTATTACTTTGTAACTCCTGTAGCCGTAACTACTTGTTTCTAAAACGAGTGTAGCAAAAGAAAAGGAACAATAGTACTTATATATAACTAACATAGTACTATAAGTAGTGGAAGCAGAATTAAGGGTATGATGGCCCTCAGGTGTGTTGTAGCACGGTTGACACTGCATCAGTCCTCCCCGCAGAGGAAGAGCTCGACTCCGACGAGCTGATTATATGGACTGTATCATCAGGAGGATGGTATGGCCAAATATCAGACACATTGAAAGTTGGCGAGGTATTGTAACCACTAGGTAATTCTACCGTGTATGCATTGTCATTTATTTTGGCAATGATTGGAACAGGGCCGGCGGCTGAGTTTAGTGTAAGTATCGGGTGCAAACCGTTCGCGGCGCAGTCGTACCATAACGAGATCACCGACCTTGAAAAGCACCTGTCGTTTGTGAAGATCGGCGGCAGCTTTGTATTTCTGATTGGCGTTATTAAGCTGGGTGTGGACATCTGCAAGCATGCGTGAGTACTGTCCAGTGAACTGTGAAGCCGGCAGGGACTTGCACTTAGGGAGAACTGCTACATCCAGAGCCAAGTTAGGTAATTTAGTGAAAACAATACTGAAAGGAGATTTACCCGTGGAGCGGTTAACCATGGAGTTGTAGGCGAACTCAGCGGTGGTTAATACTTCCTCCCATTTCTTTGGATAGTCTTAGACTAAACAACGAAGCATGTTCCCCAAGGTACGATTAACTACTTCCATTTGCCCATCAGACTGCGGATGATATGCAGAGCTCAGGCGTACATCTGTGCCGAGACGTTTCCACAGCTCTCGCCAAAAATGGCTAATGAACTTGACGTCTCGATCTGAAGTGAGGCTTCTCGGGATGCCATGTAAACGAACAATTTGGTGAAAGAAGAGTTGATCTATGTGGAGGGCATTCGACGTCTTTTTACAGGCGACGAAATGGGCCATTTTTGAAAAACGGTCGACAACCACCATGATGGAGTCATGCCCTTTTTGAGTTCGAGGAAGGCCGAGGACGAAATCCAGGCTGAGGTCTTCCCAAATGGTGTCCGGAACCGGAAGAGGCAAATACAGTCCTGTATTTTGGGCAACACCTTTATAATTCTGACATATAGTGCAACGGTCAATAAATCGAAATACATCTCTGCGGAGGCGTGGCCATAAGAAACGACTCTTGAGTTGAGCCAACGATTTATCACGGCTCGTGTGGGCTGCTAGGGCGCCACAATGTGCCTCTCGAATGAGATGTTGACGCCAAGACGAGATAGGCACGCACAACAGGTTGTTGTGGAAAAGAAATCCATGTCTTATAGTGTACTCAGGAACAGTTTCTTGGTTTTGACACTTACGCCAAATTTCAGAAAAATCGGCATCTGTAGCGTAAAGATCTTTTAATGATGACAAACCAGTGAGCTCGGTTTGTAGTTGAGTTAAGAGCATGGATTTACGGCTGAGGGCGTCAGCTACTGTATTGTTCTTGCCCGGTTGGTGCTTAAGCACAAAGGAGAATTTCTGCAGAAATGAGACCCAGCGGGCATGCATCCTATTGACGTGCTTTTGCGTATTAATGAACTGAAGTGCCTTATTGTTAGTGCATATGACAAATTCTTGGTGTAGTAGGTAGTGTTCCCACTGTTTGAGAGCACGGATGACTGAGTATAATTCCTGTTCGTATGCGGACCAACGTTGTCGAGAATGGTAGAGTTTTTCACTAAAGAATGCAACTGGCCGTCCCTCCTGAGAAAAAATCGCGCCGATACCCACGGCGGAAGCATCTGTTGCCACAGTGAAAAGTTTATCAAAATCAGGTAGAGCGAGTACTGGAGCAGAAGTAAGGGCGGCTTTAAGAGCATCGAAGCTACGTTGCTGCTGTTCGCCCCAACTAAAAACTTTTGATTTCAAACAATCGGTTATAGGGCTCATGATAAGGCCAAAGCCTTTAATGAATTTCCGATATAAGTTTGCAAGGCCGTGAAAACTCCTCACGTCGAAGAGGGATGTTGGCGTCGGCCAAGTGAGAATTGCGGATACTTTATCTGGATTCATTTGTACGCCTTCTTGGGAGAGCAGGAAGCCCAGAAAATGCACCTTAAGTGTAGCAAACTCGCATTTCGGTAGATTGAGAAATAATTTATGCTCTTGTAGTATTAGGAAAATTTTTTGTAAGTGATCAATATGTTGATCTGTATTGCTGCTATATACCAGAATATCATCAAAGTAAGCGATGCAAAATTGCCCCCGGAATGGTTTGAGAATGAGCTGAATCATGCGCATAAAAGTTGAAGGGGCGTTGCAAAGGCCGAATGGCATGACGCGCCATTCAAAGAGGCCAAAAGGTGTCTTAAAAGCTGTTTTCCATTCATCGCCAGGATGAATCCTGATTTGATGATAGCCATTGCGCAAATCTAATTTAGAGAACACGGCTGCCCCATTGAGATGATCCAAAAACTCCTCAACTCTAGGTACCGGAAACCGGTATTTAACTGTTATCTTATTAATAGCTTTGATGTCCACACAAAGACGCCATTCGCTGTTTTTCTTAGGTACAAGCAATGCTGGGACAGCACATGGACTAATACTAGTTTGGATCAATTGCTTTTGTAACAAATCGTCAACAAGGGATTTCATAATCTCTTGCTCCCTGGGATTGAGTCGATAATGTGGTAAATTCGGTAGAACTGCATTAGGCAAGAGGTCAATTTGATGTTGTATTGACCGTAGCGGAGGCAGTGAACTAGGAAGTTCATTAGGACAGACATCACGGAATTGTTCCAGTAATTGACGAACCTCTTCTAGAATCTGTGACTGAGTTGGAGTAGTGTTGTCTGTGACTATCACGGCCCACAAGGGTTCCTTTTCATTCACAGCTAATAGCAAATTTGGTCCAGAAACAACTTGTAATACTGGTGTATTGCTTTTGTTAGCAGCTTTGGTCTTATCATCCTGTGTCTTCGGCAATAGTCGAAGACGTTTACCCTTCCAATCCAGTGAGTACACATTGGCTCTACCGTCAAACAGGACACCGGCGTCGAACTGCCAAGGGCGACCGAGGATTAAATGACACACGTCCATGTCTAGTACGTCACATAATACATCACAGACATATTGACGGCCTATTGAAAAAGTCACTTGACACATATCTGTGACTGGAATATCGACGCCTTTTCATACCCAACTAATCCTGTACGGGTGAGGATTCTTTGTCGTTTTCAAATTAAGTGCTTGTACCACTGAGCAAGCTATGATGTTTTCTGTGCAACCACTGCCGATGAGAAGATCACAAACCTTTCCACTGATGGTGCAGCTCGTTTTGAAAATGGCATTGCGCTATGAATCAACTTGTTGGCGGGGTGCAATTAAGAGCTTCTCAATGACACAAATCACTGGATCACCCTCATCTCCTTCAAGATCTTCGGCAGAATTTTCCTTGGCTTCATCAATTTGTTCCAGAGAAGCTTCATGGTCATTTTCTAGCAGCTGAAGTTGTTGACGTTGAGGACACTCATTCGATTTATGGCCCGGCTGAAAACATCGGAAACACTTTAGTGTCGCCGGTTTAGCAAGGGATTGGTGGAGACAGGTGGCTTAGCCTTGAGCTGAAATTTACTGTCAGATGAAGCTGCTTCCGATTTTGAAGACACACTGCTGGGTCCCGAGGAAGAAGAGGAAGGTGTCGATTTGTTGAATCCCTTGCCAGAATCTGCAATTGAATCTGCTAGAGGTCTGCGGCTCTGATACCAAATGCTGGTGCACTCCAGGACCTGTAATTGAGAAAACAGACAAGCAATACAGGAAAACAGGGAAGATTTAATGTAAAAGGCGTCAATGGCATGTATATTCACTTGAAAATAGAGATTTCAAGAGTTGCAGATTGATCAAAAAACTATCTACCTCTCGGAGTCTGCTTCTCTAAATAAGTTCTAAAACCCTGTAGCTAATTCTATTACTTTGTAACTCCTGTAGCCATAACTACTTGTTTCTAAAACGAGTGTAGCAAAAGAAAAGGAACAATAGTACTCATATATAACTAACATAGTACTATAAGTAGTGGAAGCAGAATTAAGGGTATGATGGCCCTCAGGTGTGTTGTAGCACGGTTGACACTGCATCATATATGCTGGTGCAAGCAACTTAGGGAGGAGCTTGCCTCGACCAGAAGATCTCATACTAGAGATGCACTCATATAAGTCATGCCTCACTCAGAGGAGCTTGGCTCGACTGGAGGACTGCGTACCCCATCAACAAGAGATGTACACCTAATCAAACTTAGCTATATCAATTGTACCCACTTAATTGACACATTAATATAGCAAGTACTTACCAAGGGCACTCGTCTCACCAAAGACACTCGCCAAAGTGACTCACTAGATGCATGCACCAATACCCAGCCAAGTCAGATACAGCGGGCATGTATATTCATCCTAATTAATACATGTGTCTATTATGGTCAATTATTGTCCTATTTTATTATTTTTATAAGTGTAGTCTCTTTTGTAGGCTTCCCAACCTTATAACTAATGGGTTGAGAGGCATTTTTGAGACTTTTTTTAGGCCGCTATAAATATGATATTGGGTATAGAATAAAGCTTCTTCTTATTCACTATCTCTCTTTCTCCATTCATCGCCTTAGCTGGTCTTCGACTCTCATGAATAAATTTAGATTCAACAATTGTAGTTGTCATACATACCTAGTATAAAATGAACAAACTTGACTCAAACAATAGATATACAACTAAAAATAAGTTTATAGAGTTATACATGTGCAACATAAAAATGAAAGAACATACATCAAAATAGTTGTATATATGCATGTATAATTCTAAAGTTTAGTGTATATGATTGTATAAACTTATGCACATCATAAAAAATAAAAGAATATGCCTCAAAATTGTTATATAAGTGTGTAAAGCCTTAAAATTAAAAATTTAACATTATAAGCACATATATCACTTAAACTAACATTTAAAATGAAATACTCTGCATTAAACTTACATCTTCATTTACTAATAGTGGAGAAATATCTTTGCTTGTGAGCACTATATTGCTTATCAACTCAAATGATGCTCTCGCTCTTAGACTCTCAACATCTTGTTTGAACATTTTTTTATTCTTATAAGAATATTATTTCAACAGTGCACAAATTTTGTTTGAATGTTGTTCAAATCTTATTTGAATATTGCACAAACTTGTTATAGCCATGTTCAAATATTGCATGAATTATATTCAAACTTTATTCACATCGCTAAAAAATTCAAACAAGATTCAAAAAAGATTTGAAAACTTTAATCACATTGCTACTATGATATCATATATTGTTATTTGTTTAAGATTTAGAGTATGAACACATACTCAAGCTTAAATAATTAAAAGTATAACATCAGTAATCCTGAATAGATGATGATTGAAAAGTCGAAACAATTCTTGTGAAGTTTTACCTCACACTCACACCAATGACCCGAACGCTAAGATTGTCGGGGATGGAGAAGATGTTGATGGGTTGATCATTTGAGTAGCTCTATTGTTTAAAAATTCTTGTAATTTTTAAGTGATGGTTTCTTTTCATTTATTTTTTAAAATAAATATATGTCTATAAATTTTAACATGTAAATAGACTTTGTGAATTTTCAATTGTTTCAACCATTCTAGGTTAAGAAAAATAAAACAAAAAGACAATATTACTTAAATTCATAATTCGAAGAGGGATGAGAAGTGAATTAAAAAATTTCGACAAGAACTTCTCTCACTCTCTCTCACTCTTCCCCCAATTAATCACACCCATCATTGAAACAAAGAAAGAAGAAAAAATAGGGTTCAAGAGCTATGATAAACATTGTGTCACTGCTCGCTCTGTATTGAGATACAAATTTAGGGAGCACTACTGCAATGACTCAAAAAGTTTAAAATGAATTTATTTGAAACACATGAAAATTTGGATCCAACATACAATACTTTAGCACTCTCCTGAAAAGTGTAGCGGTGTAGGAGCATTGCGAAGTCAGAAACCATTGTCGTGACATCTCAATTTTTGTTCTATAGTAATTATGGGCGCATCATACAGTGCAGTGTCACTAGTAAGTTGGGCTTTGTTGCACCTGGCATTGAATCAGGTTTTTAAAATATGTTATTTTAAATAGCCCTCACCACCACTCCATATCCCCCATATTCCATTTGATTGCCACTGAAGGAAAGAAATAAGAAATAGAAGAGAAGAGGTGATAGAGCATAGTGAGGAAGTCCTCTATGGCTTTTTGTCCGTCGCTCTTGTTACAAAAAAATATTATGATCATTATAAGTGACATCTATTCTACTTTTGTTTTTGATGATTTTGAATTTGGTATATTTTTTTCTCCTAAAAATGATGAAAATATGATATCTCTCATTCTAGTGAACTTCCATCCTATAACTTTTGATATGTTATATATCATTATTTTGAATGTTTTGACTGGTTTATATAAAAATTTCATCGAGTAAATTGATAGTTATAATTTTTTGAAGTTAATGATATAATTTATATATTATATATATGATACATTTGCATGTAAGCAAAGATGGTCGGTTGTAAATACTATAATTAATATGTGTTAGCTTTTAAAATATAATATCCTATATTGGAGGGTGGGCCAATGAGATTTTCTTAAATAAAAATTTTGTTGTGTAATCATTATATTGATGTTAGCCTATAAGGCTATAATCGGTTGATCGATTATCTCGATATGTGAGAGTAGTAAATCTTTATTAATTTATTGAAAGTCACATGTTTAAAATAAAATATTAATAAAAATAAATAAAATATATGATTGACCGATGAAGATGAATTAATAAGGCAGATGGATGATAGATGGAATGATGAAAAATATCATATTAAAGTTGGATGTCTTGGCTTGCTAAATTTAATATTAATATGCATATATAATAACATATATAATTGCATGTATAATATGATAAATATAGAAAGGGCAACTAACATATATGGTAGCTGATAGATCTGATAGAAGATATATATGACAAATGACAGATAAGATAGACTAGACTGAAGACTAATGCAACCAATGATTGATGATTGATAGCTGATAAGACTAATGATATGTGAGTTGCGATATACATCGATTGATTGACATGATTGACATATACCTAGATTAATAGGGTGCTGATATGAACATATGATATATGAGAATAATATGACTAATATGTATATGATAAAATTGTATATGAATTACATGATACTATTTCTATTGAATGTTGTATGTTTGTACCATTATATGTTTACTATTTCTGTCTGATGCATTGACTTCAATAATAGATATTGGTTACTTGCTGGGCTACTTGTTCATTCTATCATTTTTATATGTTTTCAAGTAAGAGTAAGGATCATGTAGATTGAGGTTATTATGGGCTATAGGCTGGAGTTTCTTTCTATATCTTTCATTCTTTCTAATTTGTTCTTTTATAGTCATGATATATTATTTCAAGTGATGAACTATTGTTGGTTGCATATCATGACTATTATACATGCTATTTTAGATTCTAGGTCAATGTATAAATATTAACTATAGAAATATATTTATATTTTTTGAATGTAATATGTCAGTTATGGTTATTAATTAAAAATAATAAAATATGTAATTCTTCAAATTTAGATTCTAAGACATGACAGATTCTGCATTGAGCTCTTTATTTGAAGAGTCAGGGACAATTTGAAAGATTTTGCCCAAGCATTACGGCGCTGTGGGCCAGAGCATCACGATGAGGAGAAGCAAAGGGAGAGAGGTGAAATATGAGAGAGAAATTTAAAGGCCACAAAGCTGGTTTAGTCCTTTTGGTCAGTTAAGGAATTTTTTGAACACGAGTTCACTTCCAAATCTTAATTTTCTATTTTAATTCCATTAAATTTACAAAAAGATACGGAGTAAAATGTAATTTTCTTGAATTTTAATAAGTTTCTACCATGTAACTTTTTGTATATTATAAAATACATTATTCTAAACATGTTGAATAGAAGGAATTAAAATTTTATCGGTTAATTTTTTTCTATATACAATCATGTAAATATTTAATAAATGTTAGAATTATGGCATTGTTTATAGTTTAATAAAAGTCTTAAAATATTTTTTAAAACATTCCTCTAAAATGGTATTTGAAAAGGCTAATGCTAAGTTTGTAAGTAGTTTACACATGCAATAACACCTAAATATTATGCATATGGCATACTACGCATCATCACTTTTATGTTTAAAGTCATGTTTAACAACCAAAATATTCAATATGCATATGCATTCATATTCATATCATGGAAGTTCTAATGTGAGAGGCTGTTAAAGTGCACTACAAGCTTTGTTATACAGGTCCGACTTTCTATTTTGCTTATGATTCTTGTCCCATATATTTTATGTAAATGTGGAGAGTTATTTCTGGCCCCATCTACTTTTATGCAGGTGTGGGAGGTTCATGGAGTTATAATGAAAATCATATTGGTCTTCTTGCCATAATGGGGGTTGGCCTTGGGAGACAAAAATAGAAGTGGAGTTATATGCAGACATAAAGACATGTACATATCATATTTCATACATTGCTTATTTTGATAAATGTCAATGAATTGAATTCAAGTACAAGTTATATTCTATTAATAAGTATACTTTGATACCTCTGCAAAAAAAGCTTCTATGAATAATACAAGTGCAAATATATGTTAATATCCAAAATGTGCAAGTTCAAGTAATAAGTTCTAAATATTTATTTGAAATATATCCATGTTAAGTCATGTATGCAATTTTGTTCTTACAAATGATTCATAATTCTTATTTTATAAGCATTTAAGTCTTTCATGATAATTTTAGAAATGTTATTTAACTATTTTTATTATGCAATATAAGATGAATATTAACTTCTATAATAGGAACTTGGAAATGACTACAAAGCATGTTTGTGCTCACTCTATAAATTATCTAAAATTTCATAAAAAGGAAAATAACATGCCGCATAAATGTTAATTGGGTTCAAATTTGTCAAGAATATGTCAATAAAGGTATTCTTTTGTAGTCCATCATTTCCTTAAGTTTCAATGTTTATACATTTAAATTGAGACTATTGTAATTAAATATTTTAGAAGAAATGAAAAATGGAAATTCTTTGTATATGTTGAGTTTTAGTATATTATATTACTCGAAGATGTGTAGTGGCCCTGATAATGAAAATTTTTGTTTGATATAATTAAGTTTAGGATCTAATTCTTCCATTAGACCATGAGGCATGACATGTAGTCTCTCCTGCAACTTTCTTGCCTTTATAAAAAAAAGGGTTGGGAGGTACTTTTGGGATTTTTTTAGGCCACCAGAACTTATGATATTAGGTATAGATAAGCTTCTTCTATTCAATGTCTCCCTTTCCCCACTCATTGCCTTAGCAAGTATTGATAGTATATTCAATTCTACTTTCACAAATAAACTTGTATTCAACAATTATAGTTGTTGTACATACCTATTATAAAATGAACAAACTTGCCAAAAATGATAGATATTCAACTAAACATAAGTTTTTAGAGTTATACATGTACAACATAAAAATGAAAGAACTTACCTGAAAATAGTTGTATATATGCATGTACAATTCTAAAATTTAGCATACACAATTGTATAAACATGTGCATGTAAGAAAACTAAAAGAGCACACCTCAAAAGAGTTATACTAACTCTTAAACTAACATTTAAAATACAATGCATTGCATTAAAAATTTCATTTATCAATACCAGAGAAATATCTTTGCCAGTGAGTGCTATATTGCTTATCAACTCAACATATTTGTTGCTCTCTCTCTAAGGCTATCAACTCAACATCTTAATATCTTATTTGAACTTTGTTCGAACATTTTTTTTATTCTTACTAGGATCTTATTCTAGTTGTGCGGGAACTTTGCTTGAATGTTGTTAAAACCATGGTGAAATCTTATTTGAACATTGATTGAACTTGTTCGAGCCATGTTCGAACATTGCTTGAATCATATTCAAACTTTGTTCACCTTACTTGAAAAGTTCGAATAAGATTCAAAAAATATTTGAACATCCTTGTAATTGCTAATATGATATTTTATATTGTTCTAGGTTTAAGATTTATAGTAGGAACACGTACTCGTATAATATCAATAATCTTGAATAGATGATAATTGAAAATTTGAAATCATTGCTTTGAAGTTTTACGTCACACTCACAACGATGATCCGAATACTAAGATTGTCAGAGATAGAAAAGATGTTGTGAAGTGGATCATTTGAGAACAGTGGCGGAGCCAGGATTATTTATTTGAGGGGGAACAATTTTCTAATTTAAAAAAATATCGTCAAGCTTTTTCATTCGAGCTTGAAATTAACATTAGGGTTTTTTTTAAATATCTAACATAAGGTTTTCATATTTAATTTAAATAAAAAATAATAATTACAAAATATTTATAACAAGCAATAAATATATAAAAAAAAAGCTGCATCTTTTTAATATAAAAATATATTAAAAATTATAATTAGTATATTTTAAGCTATTTGATTTCAATTTAAATATTGTAATCTTTCTCTAGTATAATTTGTTAGCTTTAATTATAAAATTTCCTATAAAGAAAATTTGGAGATTTTAAAATAATTTAAAAAAATGGATGAAATTTTAATTTTAAAAAAATTAGTAATTTGAAGATAAATGATTAAAATGGGGAAAATATATAAATAAAGAGAGAATTATAAATGAAAAAAAAAAGGTTTAAGATGATCTTCCCCTAAATCCCCCCCTAAATCCGCCAATGTTTGAGAAGCTCAATTATTCGAAAAATCTTGTAAATCTTAAGTGAAGATTTCAAATTAGATTCTATCTAACATAGTTGTTTTGATTTGAAAAGAACTTCTTGATATTTTTTTCAAAAAATAAAGACTAGCATACTATTATAATGAGATTTATAAAAAAAACAAAAATTTCACATATATTTTGTTATTTTTTATTTTAACATGTGAATATCTTTTTTAAGTTTTCACTTGTTTGGGTCATTTCAGGTTAAGAAAAATCAAACAAAAAGACAACATAGTTTAAATTCACACCATTCGAGGAGGCGAGATGTGAATCGTAAATTTTAGACGAGAACTCTTCTCTCTCGCTCGCTCTCTCCTTCCAATTCGTCACACCGGTTGTCCCAATGACGGCGATCTCCCCGTCCCCGCCGTCAAGCATTTTTGCCGCTCCCGGTCGCCGCTTCTTTGATCGGCGATACCCTCTCCTTCGGCGCTGCTCCACCGCGCCGCGTCTCGCTGTCTCATCCCGCCTCTTCTCCTCTCGATCCTCTCGCTCCGGTACCAACGGATTCCTCGAAGACCCACCTCCATCTTCCTCCGGAGGGGATGTGCTGCACGCCGGACCACCTCCTTCGCCGCGGTCTGCCGAAGGAGTGCCGGTGTTCGTTACACTCCCTGCGAATGTCGTGGGTCCGGGGGGCCGGATAGTGAATCGGAAGGCGATGCTGGCGTCATTGAAGGCCCTCTCGCTGGCTGGTGTGGAGGGGGTCGTCGTGGAATTCTGGTGGGGGATCGTTGAACGGGACAATCCTGGTGTCTATGATTGGAGTGGCTATGCGGATTTGGTGTCAATGGCCAGCCGCCATGGCCTCAAGGTTAGGGCTATCATGGCTTTCCATCAGTGCGGGTCGGGACCTGGTGATCCTTGCTGGTTAGTTTTTTGTTCTCCTTGTTTTTCGGAAATTTAAAGGCCTTGTTCGGCCCAAATGTAACACTTTTTTTCCTTTATATGGTGGACAGAATAGCACTGTGGCTGTATGGTTTATGTAAAACGAAAATTTAGGTCATCATATATAGGAACCTGATGCACGCATGAATTACTAACAATGTGTTTTATTTTTTAACCAAACACTAACAATGTATTGGATCTAAAATGTTGGCTACTAAATTTGGGTATGTCCAGCGATGCAACCAAAATATTAGTAGATTTTTTTATGTAATAGTTATAAGAGACAAAGTAGATTGTGATGGAAAAACATGTAAATGCACACAAATGAATTAGAACTGCCTTGTAAAGTAAGGAGCCGAGATTAGAAGTTGATCTAGAAAATGTGAATTTGCATATTATTAGAAGCAAGCATATATCTCGTTCTTATTGTGGCTTTTTTAGCCTGAACACAAATGAGATGCAAATATTTTGAGCATGTATAGAAGATGTTTAGAACAATTTTAATAAATTTGATTTTAAAAATGTAGTAGTGATTTTACAAGGGGCATTACAAGTCATCTATTTTATCATCACACATGTTTCACATCCAAATTTTTATAAAAAAGTGATAAAATTAGATTACCAAGTTATTCTTCGGTTGTAGATAGACATCAATAACATTGATCTTTTTTTTTTTGAAGGTGGTAATATAGAAAAATCAAATGTGTGGAGAATGATTTTTTTTTTCCATACAGAGATAGGGTTTGACCACTCATGTTGGATGGATGAAGTGGATGAATGCATCGGGCTTATTGTGTGATAGAAAAGTACCATTGAAACTTAAGGGAAAATTCTATAAGATGGTGGTTAGATCTGCAATGTTTTATGGCGTAGAATATTGGCCATTAAAAGAGAAGCATAATATTAAGTTAAGTGTTGCAGAGACGAGAATGCTCAGGTGGATGAGTGACTTTATTCTTAGAGACAAGGTACGAAATGAGCATATATGTGAAAAGGTTGGAGTAGCTCCAGTGATAGATAAGATTAGAGAAAGTCTCCTTAGATTATTTGGTCACATAAAACGGCTGCCTTTGATGACCCCGTTAGGAGAGTAGATGTATTAGATTTAACCTATGTTAAGAAAGGTAGAGATAGACCTAAAAAAACTTGGTTTAAAAATATTAGAAATGACCTTTCTTTATTGGATATAAAGGAGAATTTGACTCTTAATCGGACACAATGGAGAAAAAGGATTCATGTAGCCGATCTCACCTAGTGAGATAAATGTTTGATATTGTTTTTGTTGTTGTATACAGAGATAGGGTTTGGTTTTGTCAATAGCATCTAATCAATTTTTGTATTCAATCTTATACCATTCATAATGATTTAATATGCCGTCATGATTAGAGAAAAAATTGATTATATTCTACATAAAGAGTAAGTGATTGCCAATCTTTACATTCTTCTACTTTATATTTTCACATTCCACGAATCTCTCCAACTAAAACGCAAAGATTGATCTCCATCCTATAAACTTGTGCCATTCTTATTCACACAATTCTATCTTGCTAATACCGTGAAGATTTGACTAGGAAATTTTTTATCATCCTCACATCTTATTGAATAAAAATGTTTAAAACTTATTTTCCTTTTTATAATATGAAATCTGACACATTTATCAGCTCAATATTTATTTAATTAAAAGAATTTAGGGATTACTATTTCTGTTGTTAGATGGCTGTGAATTTGGCTCATCTTTATGTCACCTTAACTATGGAAGAATTTTATAATATTTTAGAAGAAATTAGCATAAGATTACCATTGGTGGAAATCTATTCTGATTGAGGTAATTGATCCAGCAGTTTTTATTCAGAAAAGGGATTCAAGAAAATAAATTTATTGATATTTTGGTTGGGGGAGGAGAGAGCCACGAGAATTAGAATTAAAGAAGAGGAATGAATAAGCTAATTATATGGAACTAAAACCTAACATCATTGAATTCATCTTAATCATCAGTGTTTGTGGAAAAGTAACGCCTTGCCCAACAGACTTCCACCTCCAATTGTCCAGTCATAGTCCTGTGGAAAAGTAACGCCTTCCCCCACAGACTTCCACCAATTTTCCAGGCATATTCCCACCTCTACGCTCATAGACTCCCACATACTACAGTGCTCTCACAGTTCCCCTTTCATTCTAGTAAGTAGTAATGCCAGACCAACTCCCTTCAATAGCCTTACCCCCAGCACTCTCTCTCTCTCTCTCTCTCTCTCTCTCTCTCTCTCTCTCTCTCTCTCTCTCCTTATTCTCCGTTCTACCTCATTGATCCATGGAACATAACTACCACGTCATCAATCTAGAGGCTGTCCTAATCCTAAGTAAACCTCTAGCTATTGTCAACAAATAATTTTTTTTATATTATGACTATCTCCAAGAATTGTATAAATTCAACACAAATGATGAAATGAAATACAACAAATTCTCTCCAATTCTTGTTATGGTATTAGAGCCTTAGCCATATTTTTTCTTTGTATTTCCATAAGCTGCTACCTTCATCACTGCATCGCTAGCACTTGCATGGCTTCATTGTTGCAGTTCTCTTTCTTTTACCTAATATTTTTATTTGTAGTATGTATTGCACTATTGCTGCAACCTTATTTCTTTTATTCTTTATGTTTGCAACCAATTACTTCCACAAATTGCCATTCTCACGAATCTCAACAACACTCATATTCCCTTTGTATTTGTTTCATTTAGAATTACAAATGACAAGTCATATCCTATGAGAGATTTATAAAATCTTCATTCATCATATTATTTGAATGGAGAGAATTATCTCAAGCTACAATTGTTTCACACCTTATTGAAGGGAATAATATTGAGGCATTTAAATAGCATCAGACCTCAACGAGGCAATGCCATGTTTAACACTTGTGATGAATAGGATTCTATGGTAATGTCCTAATTATGAAACTTCATGATTCCTGAAATAAGTAAAGCATGCGTGTTTCTTTTTCCAACAAAGGAAATATGAGATATGGCGAACCAAATATATTCTAAAGTCCATGATACATACTAAATCTATAAAGATCAAAACTAATATCTCTACTATAGAGCAATGTGGAAGATCCATCATAGAATATTGCGATTTATTACAAGACCTTTGGCAAGAAATGGATTGTTGTTTATACATCTAAAATGAATGCAACAAAGATGCAACCATTTAGTTATTTGTTTCAAAAGATCAACTTTATGGTTTTTTTTTACCGGATTAAATATTGACTTGGTTAGAAATTATTAAAAATGACATTTTTTTAATTATATTTAAATGAGAATTTGACTCTTAATAGGATACAAAAAAATATTCATGTTGCTGACCCCATATAGTGGGATAAAGGCTTGATGTTGTTGTTGTTAGATTAAATATTAAATTGAATGTTGTAAATGTGCAAAGTCTCATAATGAAGGTTTTACTTATCCTAAATGAAGTCATTATTATCAATCATTTGAGAGGGAGAAGGGGGGTTGTTATTACCAATAACCTCATAAAAGGTACACTTTAGCTAAGAAGTTTTCTAACATCAAGCACTTTGATTCAATATTCTTTTCTCTTGAGTAGTGCTTGTAGCCAAATCCAACTAAGATATCCAATAGAAATTTCCTATGATGTACATATTACAAAAAGGCTCGACATATAATTGAAAGATATTGGATATTTCATGAAAAAATATATAAAAAAAAATTGGACAATACAAGGAGGCTGGGCAAAAGAGTAGAGACATGCATATTTAACATATGTGGAATAAAGTAACATCAAAGAATTAGCTATTGAGTTCCATGAAGAAGAATTATAAAAGTTAAAAAACTTGTTAAAATCACTTGAAAAGACTCCTATGATTGGTTGTTGTCCTTTTTCATTCTGAAGTATGATCTCATCTTCCCAACTCTAACTCTTGGGTTATTAATCTAATAGCTATTGATCACATGATAAACTCCTCATACAAATTTATTTCATTTACTCCTTATCTTAGCAACAAGGAAATAAATATTATTGATGGTTCATTGATAATTGACGTTAGTCAATAAGGCATTCTTATAAATATATCCTTGATATTTAAAATATCCTCCACATACCTAAGTTATATAACAAGCTATTATTGATCCAAAAGCTAGCTATAGATTTAAAATGCAATGTTATTTGTACCCTTTACTTTGTGTATAGCAATAATTGGGTACGAGGAGGATGATTAGGCTAGCAAAAAAGGAAATGATTTATATCATCTCAAGGAATCCAATGATCAATAGAATCCATATAATTTTCATTATCATCTGTTCTTAAAAATTCTTAAATCTAAAAAAAAAAATCTAGCTTCAACTTCTACACCTTGACCACCATATTTTTGTCTATCTAAAGAAATCAATATTGGAGGATTTCATTGTGATGTTTGTGAACTAAAACACAAATGCATAAAATTTTTTATGAGTGACATAGAACCCTTATTCATTTATGGTGACATCTGGGGACCATCCTCTATATTTAATATCTTTAAAGCTTGATGGTTTTTGTACATCATTGATGATTGGACCCATGTGTTATGTGTCATTTTAGTATTTTACTAAAAGCTAAAAGTGGTGTAAGTACTATTTTTCCCACCAATTTTAACATAATAAAAAATCAATTTGGCATTAAAATTAAAAATGACAGATCTGATAATGCTAAAACTTTTTTTACTAATATTTTTGTTTTTTCATATTTAAAAAATAATTAATATATGAGTTATCTTGTATGTATATATCCCAACAAGTTGGGTGGCTGAATGAAAAACAACCAATCAACCATCTATTTGCTATCAAATCAGCTTTCTTTTTTTCAAAAAAATGTTTCAAAATAATATTGGGGGAAGTTGTTTTAATAGCCACTCATATTATAAACCGATTACTTATGATTCTGAGCTCAAGAGTCCTACACCAATTCTAATCAAATTATTTCCTTTACTACTTAATATTATCTTGTTCATTAAGTTTTTTGAAAATGTTGCCTCATACAAATCCCAATATACAAAATAAAAATGATCCAAGAGCAATTGAATGCTGTCTTTATTGGCTACTCTTCTACAAAAAATGATATAAATGTTATAATTCCCTATGATAAAGGTGCAGGTGTCTTCTTCTATTTCTTTCAATGATGAAGATCACTACTTTGTTGCTTGTTACCCCAGAAATAAATATCTTTCATGAATAAATTCCTTCTTCGGGATAGCATTTCTTTACCTCCATCCCAATAAATAACTCTATTCTAAAATCAATCACTGCTACACAAACTAATTCTATGCCTTAATCATCTTTTATTCAGCCATTATAGGTTTACTAAAAAAGAATCTCAATCCATGCAAGTCAAATCTATTAGAACAGACAAATAAACAGTAACTTTTTCTACAAAATCAACCAAATCATTCTTTGTCATTGAATCTGCTAAGGAAACCATTGAGCCTAAACAAAGCACATAAACTTCCACTAAACATTCCTTGCACTTCTTCTTATCATACAAAAATATTTCTTATAACCACCTATCCTTCGTTCTTTACATCCATATTCTTTTTATCCCTAAAATCATCTCTAAGGTTTTAATATGAATTGGAATAATGCTATGAAGAAAGAAATGAAAATCCTTCAGAAGAAATAAAACATGGGAATTGATTTCATTATCTAAAGAAAAGAAATCAATATGATATAGATGAGCCTTTACTATAAAATATAAATTCGATGGCTCATCAAATAATTATAAAGTCATTCTTGTGGAAAAAATCTACACTAAAATATATGGGATTGATTATCCTAAAAATTTCTCTCTAGTTTTTAAAATAAACAATGTTCGAGTTTTTTTTTGTCATTAGCAGTGAATGGAGATTGAAAATACAATAAAACTGATGTGAAGAATGCCTTATATGGTGATCTAGAGGAGGAAATATTATAGAAAAGTAAAAAAGAAAAACAACTTTGAATTTTATTGCTTGATTATGTATGAAGTGTGAAATATTTATAGAATGCTTAGCAGGCTTATAATGAAAATAAATTAAAGTCATTTACAAAAATAGAATTAAGTCCTCAAGAGGGGTTGATAACTAGAATAGGAAGAGATGAAACACAAATTGTAATATAAGGGTCATAAGAGGATTAATCCAACTGTTAGAATCTTAATCTGTGTCCTTAAAGATCCCTATCAAGATTCATGGACTTGTGGGTCCCACGATCCTTCAATGCTCTGTCAAATTGAATTGCTTAAATATTTTTAAATTTGGCGTCTCAAAATCCTTTGGTGAGAATGTATGCAAGTTGATTTCTTGTTCAGACATATAGAGTGCAAATCAACTCATGTTCCATTTTCTCTTTTATGAATGTCCATCCGCATCCACATGTTTGGTATGAGTATGTTATACTGGCTATGAGCAATGCTAATGACACATTTAATATTGAAGTATATTTTTATTAGCCTTTCCCATTTGATTTTTAAATTTTCCAAAATGAATTTGATCCACAAAAGCTTACAATTTTTTTGGGCGTAGCTCTAAATTTAGATTTAACACTAGATCTTGAAATAATAAGTTGTTTCTTGCTTCTCCATGTTATAGATTTCTTCCCAGAAATATACAACATTTAGTTTTAGATATTCTGTCCATTAATGATCTTGTATAATTTGCATCAATATGGCATGAATTGGTTGACTAAATGGATGTGGCATCAATTTGCCATAATCATCTTGTTAGAGAATTTTGGGTTTTTGCATGAATTGGTTAATGAGACTCATTGCAAATGTGATGTTTGGATTATTTTAAGATAGATCATTTTTCTAATTAATCTTTAACAATATCTCATTTCTACTCTTTCTTCTTTATTTGCATTTAATGTTTGACCTGGTTTAGTTATAGTTTCATAAGATTTGCAATAACTCATATTTTTTTCTTTTAATGCATCTAACTTATAAGAAAAATAGATAGTTTAGATTGTAGAGATTGTAAAGTTATTTCGAGTGAAAGTCTATATACCCAACACCGCTTATTAGTTTTGGACTTTAAGATGAAGAGATAGAGTATGAAAAATATAATATATCGTTGTTCTAGGATTAGATGGTGACATTTATAAAACTCTAACAAAAATATATTTAAGAGTAAGATTCACGATCTTAAGATTTTGTCGGTGCATGAGGAAGCTAATGTTATGTGGGAAATAATAGCTTGTAATATTAAGAATGTTGTAAAGGATGTGCTTAGAGTATTAGAAGGAAAAACTTTTAATAGTAAAAATAGTTGGTGGTGGAATCAAAATGTGCAAGAAAAGATAAAAAATAAGAAGTTTTGTTATAAAAATTGGTTTAGATATAAAAATTTTGAAAATTGGGAAAGATATAAAGTTGCCCGTAAAGAGTCTAAGAAAGCATTCTGCGATGCAAAGACTTTAGCTTTTAATGATTTATATAATATATTAGATACTAAATAGGGCGAAAGATATATGTATAAGCTAGCCAAACAAAGAGATATGAGTAATACGGATCTAGTTCAAGTGAAGTGCATTAAGGATGAAGATCAAAAAGTACTTTTTAGAGAAGAGGATATCAACAAAGGTGGATGAAATAGTTTGCTAAGCTTTTCAATGTAGATCGTGAAAATATGATTGACTTTAGTGACCTTAACACTCTAAATGAAAATATAGATTTTTGTTTCTATCGGCGTATTACTAAAATTGAAGCTAGAGAGGCTTTAAAAGAAATGAAGTGTGGGAAAATTGTTGGACCTAATGATATTCTAATTGAGGTGTGGAAATGCTTAGGAGATGAATGAATTTCTTGACTTAATAAACTTTCAATATTATTTTGAAGACTAAAAAGATTTCAGATGTGTGGAGAATGAGTGTGTTGATTCCTATATTTAAGAATAAATGTGATGCACAAGATTGTGCCAATTATAGAGGAATTAAGCTGACATGTTATACTTTAAAACTATGAGAGAGAGTTATAGAGCATAGGTTAGGACGTGATACTAATGTTTCTCAAAATCAATTTGGATTCATGCCGGGTAGGTCTACTTTGGAAGCCATACATTTATTGAGAGGTTTGATGGAGAAGTATAGAGAGAAAAATGAAGATCTTCATATGATATTTATTTATTTAGAGAAAGCATATGATAAAGTTCCAAGAGAAGTTCTATGGAGAGTTCTAAAAAAGAAAGGTATTAATAATGCTTATATTTAAGTCATTAGGGATATGCATGCTGGAGCTGTTGCTTGTGTTCAAACACAAGGTGGTTTGACCAAGTATTTTCCAATTTTAGCTGGATTATGTCAATGATCAACATTGAGCCCATATCTTTTTTACTTTAGTCATGGATGTTCTTACCAGAGATTTGCAAGAGGATGTTCCCTGGTGTATGCTTTTTGCTGACGATATTCTTCTTGTTGATAAGACTAAAGAGGGTGTTGAAGGTAAACTTGAATTATGGAGGTCAACCTTAGAGTCTAAAGGTTTTCACTTGAGTAGATCTAAAATTGAATATATGGAGTGTAATTTTAGTAGTAATAGACCTAGTGAGGGGATTGTGACTTTGGGCGATCAAGTCATTAATAAGAGTACACGTTTTAGATATCTTGGATCTATTGCTCAGAGTGATGGTGAAATAGATGTAGATATCATCAGTAGAATTCAAGTTGGATGGTTGAAATGGACAAATGCATCGGGCTTGTTGTGTGATAGAAAAGTCCCTCTCAAACTTAAGAGAAAATTCTATAAGATGCTGGTGAGACTTGCAATGCTTTATGGTACCGAATGTTGACCATTTAAAGAGAAGCATAATACTAAGTAAGTGTTGCTGAGATGAGGATGCTCAGGTGGATGAGTGGCTTTAGCCTTAGAGATAGGATACAAAATGAGCATATACGTTAAATGGTTGGAGTAGCTCCAGTGGAAGATAAGATTAGAGAGAGTCGCCTTAGATGGTTTGTCACATAAAATGGCGGTCTTCCGATGAACCAGTTAGGAGAATGGATGTATTAGATTTAACCTATATTAAGAAAGGTAGAGGTAGACCTAAAAAGACTTGGTTAGAAAATATTAGAAATGACATTTCTTTATTATATCTAAATGAGAATTTGATGCTTAACCAGACACAATAGAAAAAAAAAAAGATTCATGTAGCCGACCCCACATAGTGGGATAAAGACTTGTTGTTGTACATCCATGATATATTTTTATTGAGAAAAAGGATTCATGTAGCTGATCCCATGTAGTGGGATAAAGGCTTGATGTTGTTATTGTTAGTGGTGGTGGTGGTGAGACCTGTAATGCTTTATGGCGTGGAATGTTGGCCATTAAAAGAGATTCATAAAATTAAGTGTTGTAGATATAAGAATGCTTAGGTGGATGAGTGGTTTTACTTTTAGAGACAATACGAAACGAGCGTATATATGAAAGGTTGGAGTAGCTTCAGTGGCAGATAAGATTAGAGAGAGTCACCTTAGATGGTTTGGTACATAAAACGCCGGCCTTTCGATGACTGAGTTAGGAGAGTAGATGTATTAGATGTGACTTATGTTAAGAAAGGTAGAAGTATAACTAAAAAATATTGGCTAGAAAATATTATAAATGACATTTATTTATTAGATTTAAATGAAAATGACTCTTATCATGACACCATGAAGAAAAAAGATTCATGCAACTGACCCCGCATGGTGGGATAAAGGCTTGAAGTTGTTGTTGTAGAAAATTTCATATTCTAATCGAGCAACTTCTTTTCCAAGAAGTGTTCGAGTCTGTCCCCCCTCTTTGATCTTCAGCAATATTCTTTATTTCGAAAATTCTTAAAAAATACTTTCTCTGAGATACTCATGTCTCTTTTGTTATCACCTATGACAATTTTATTATCGATATATATGATGAGAATTACGATTTTAACATTAGCAGAATGTTTTATGAAGAGTGATCTTATTGACTTTGTTTGTATCCATGTTAATTTATGAATTTATAAGATAAAGCCTTCGAAGATTATTTAAGGTTATACAAAATCTTTTTTAATTTGCACATGTTCTTTATCAAAGAACTATCAAATCTAGGGGTGAATCCATATATATTTCTTCAATATTCCCATATAAGAAAGCATCCCTTACATTATACTACTGCTTAGATTATATATGATTAGCTGGAAGAGAAATTAAGATATATTTGTATTCATTTTCGTAATAGGAGCATAAGTTTCTTGGAGTCAATTCCATAGGATTGAATATATTCTTTAGTTACCAATTTTTCTTTATATCATTTTGGACTTCCATCTGTTTTATATTTTATAAAAAAATATCCATTTGTATAATACCATTTTCTTCTCTTTTAGTATTTCAACGATCTCCCAAGTGCATTTTTTTAGTGCATTCATCTCTTCTATTATAGCGTTCTTCCAATACTTATTTTCATGTCTCTCAAATAGAATGTGGTATTATAATGGAATTAGTGTTGATATTTGTAAGGAAGGTTTTATGCGTAAGAGAAAAAAATTGAAAAGAAATGTATCGGAAAATGGGATACAAAGGAGTATATGTAATGATGAATTGATCATTATTAATTGATAACAGTTATTGAGTCTTGAGCTTATTAGAGATTGTGGTTGGATTTATTCCTTATTGTATAGACTTGAAGGGGTATAATGTCTAGATTTATTGGAATTTGTGTTGTATGATTATCAAGTTGAAATATAGAAGTTTCATCAAATATATCTTCTAGTTGAGAGTTTTCCCTCTAAAGACAAGTTTGATTGAAAAACTTTACTTCTCATCATATGACATCTTTTAAAGTAAGAATTTTTTTTGTGATCAAATGATATTATTATACCCTTTTTGAGTGGAGGAATATTCAATAAAGATATATTTAAGAGTTCTAGGATCAAGTTTACTCTTGTGTTATTTGTGGATATGAATATACGTAATGCATCCAAAAATTTTTGGAAGAATGTTTGAGTGGAAGTTTCAGTCAAATAATTTGAGACTTTGCTATTCACTCTTGAGAGTATTCTATTGATTAGTTACACAACGGTTAAGATTGATTTTCACCATTATCTTTTTGCTTGATTCTTCAAGAGAAGAGTCATGGTAACTTCTAGAAGATGGCGATTTTTTCTTTCTGCTATTTCATTTTATTGGAGATTGTTAGGACAAGATGATTGGCAAGTGATATCCTTTTTTGGAAGAAAGATGTTGTGTGATTAAAATAATTACAAGCATTATCAGTTTGCAATTCCTTGATGTAATCATAGATTTTTTTTGTATTATGGTGATAAAAATGAGGAGAATAATATTGATATCAATTTTTTTGTTTAATAACATATATTCATACTAATTGAGTGCAATCATAATGAAGGGATATAAATCCTGTAGGTTCAAAATATTGATGTTGGAAGGTTTTCAAATATTGGAGTGAACAACAAAAAAAGTGTAGAGGATCTAGAATCACTTTTAGGAAAAATAACACTATGATGTTTGATATTTCACAAAACTCGATGACAAATTTTTATATTTACATAAAAAATAGAAGGAAA
This sequence comes from Dendrobium catenatum, assembly GCF_001605985.2. Lineage (NCBI taxonomy): Eukaryota > Viridiplantae > Streptophyta > Magnoliopsida > Asparagales > Orchidaceae > Dendrobium > Dendrobium catenatum. Next base: position 521,039 of record NW_021528048.1, on the reverse strand, counting down.
TTTACATGATTGGGTTTTGAAAGAGGGATGCCCTAACCTATAATGATGTTCTTAAATAGCTTTTATATTGGGCTGAAAATGAAGGAACATAAAAAGTGTTTTTCATCTTCAAGAATTATATTATTTTGAGCTAAAGAACATGACTCGGATGGTTATTCTAAAGAAATGAGAAATTTTTTGAGTTTGTTAATTTCTTCCAAATTGAGCCCTTCTAATTTCACAAGGTAGACCTGCTCATTTTGGTTACATTTTTTATTTCCACCACAGCTTTGAAGTTTTTCGTGGAGTTTCTAGCATTTTTTTATTATTTTATTTCTTATAATAATTACACCATACATTGCCTTTGAAAGAATGTTTTTGCTCTTCTTTATGAAGAAAAAAAAGTGCCAGTAAGTCTTTTATCTTGTAGTTCGTTGTTTGTTATGTTAGATGCTTTGGAGATTAGAGTGTCAAGTATTATAGTCCTTTCTCCTTTGGCTCGTATGAGAGAAAAAATCTCATTTAGTGATGATATATTTTCTCCACTTATTATTTGGACAAGAATTTGGTCAAAATCATCATTGAGTCCTATAAGAAACTTAAATACCCTTTCTCTTTCAAAAAAATTGCTTGAGAATTACTACATCGCAACATGTCATCTTGAGATCTTGGTAATAATCCAGCTCAAGCCAATAAACATTCATTTCATTAAACTACTCAATAACATGAATGTTTTCTTGCTTGGTTGTTGAAATCTTATTTTGATCATAAATGAGGGCACCATCACTCTTTATGAATATGTTTGTTTAATGGCATTGCAATAGAGAGGAAGGTATATATCCTACTAATTTCAGGCGTTATGGTATTTCACAACCATGCCATGATCATGAAATTCATTTCATCATAATATACAAATTTTGAGTTTTTTTGGCTTTGAAGGAGGATCCATAAGATGATGAGTTTTTTTCTTTTATTTTTAAGAAGGTTTTCACATTTCAGATAGTTTCTCCCATTCAAGCAATATAAGGCTTGTAGCCTCTAAAGTTTTTCTTTAGCTTGATTTTCACCATTCATGATGTTGGACTACTTAGAAGGGAACTCAAAAAAATCAGCAATAATGAAGAAATGAACAATCGTGATAAAGACGAGAGAATTGGAAAAAAAAAGAGGATAGAAGACAAATGCTTTAATCTCGCTCTTATATCACAGAGAAAATAGAAAAGTAGGAAAAACTATTTTGAAGCCTATTGCTTGATTCTATCCAAAATATGGAAGTATTTATAGACTTCTCCAAAGGGCTTATAATGAAAATAAATCAAAACTATATATAAAAATAGGAAAAAATTTCCCAAAAGTAGCTAGTGGTTAGAATAGGAAGAGTTGGTAAGAGGATCAATTTGATAGTTAGAACCTGTAATATGTGTGCTCAAGGAACCCTACCAGGATTGGTTCTCTTGTGAATCCTACGGCCCTTTTAATAAGTATATATGAAGGCCCCACCAAGATTTAGCTTAAATTAAGCATAAAATGTATTCAAATTAAACAAATGCATTGTATAGGATAAAGCAATCTTATCGTGCATGTTCAGAAGATTCACAAAGATAATGCACGACATGTGATACAAATAAAATCAAGAAGACCTCTCCACACTATTGGTTTATGTTGACGACATCATGACTAGTGGTTATTGGGAAGAACGAGAGATTTTAAAGAAAATATTGTTCAAAGAATTTAAGTCAAATAATCTAGTAAGCTAAAAGTACCTCATTGGCATTGAAGTCTTCATATCATAAAAAAATATGCAACTTACCTCTTAAAAAATAGGTAAGTTGGGATGCTATCTTGTCGATTGCTCCATGGAGTCTAATCATAAAATTAAGAATTCTCCAGAAGGTATAGCAGTGAAAAACCCTATTAAAGACTTGTGGATGGATCCATCTACTTATCTTATACTAGACATAATATTGCTTATCTTGTTATAGCAAGTCAATTCATGTACAAGCTTAAAGAATTACATATTAGGACAATGTTTCAAATTTTACAATATCTTAAAGGAATTCCAGGAAAAGGAATTTTATTTTATTAGGAATCTCTTAATTACTGTGGCTTAAAATTATCTTTGAGGATTTAAAAAATTGAATGACAAAGCCATACAAGATTCTATTATATTAATAAGTTTGCATCAATATTATACATAGCGCCTTGCAGCATGATCATTCTAAGCACATTGAAGTTGATAGACACTTTATAAAAGAAAAATTTGATAGTATTATGTATGTTCGATTTGTATCCGCAGGTGAACAATAAACAAACATTTTGACCAAAAGTTTATTAGAGTATATCTTTAAAAAAATAATAAGCAAGTTTGGAATGGATAACATCCATTTATTTGCTTGAGTTGGAGTGTGGAAAACTAATGCTTTGCCCAACTTCCTTTTTCCTTTGCACCTTGTAGGTCCTCTTTCCCATTCGGAACACTAATCCTACTTTTTGTAGCCTTGTCACATCTCTCTCTCTCACACAATATTCTCCTTTCTATCTTATTGTTCCATAGTATTATTACTGTCACCTCACTAATCCATGGGTTGTCCTAATTATAGTTAATCATATAGCTATTTTTTAGGCCCTGAATTTTGTACATTCCTATTATAGATTATCATAGACTAATATGAATTTAGTGCAAATAATGACATGGAACACATAATAACTTCTCTCTAGTTCTTTCAATGTTTATTCACTTCTTAGAGTAAAAACAATGTCTCTCATACGAAAAGTGCTGTCATCCTAGCAATAAGATCAAAGCCTACCACTTTCTTATATATATATATATATATATATAGATATTCACTATTCTTTAAAATGTTTATGTATGCAAGACAAGCTCTAATCACTAAATTTAAATGCAAGACAAGCTCTAATCACACAAAATAAATAAAAAAAACTTTTAGCATTGTTTTATTACACACAATGTAGCAAAAGCAAAAATACATTTCATTTAATGATGAAGCATTTCTATTTTCAATCAAAATACACGAGTATGTCAATACCCCATACAAAAAATCTTGATCAAGAAGGGAATAACATAAAGTATGTCCATTCTCCATACAAAAAATCACTTAACAAAACCAAAAATATATTTCATTAAAGGTTTGTCCATCCCAAACAAAAAATTACGTGCTTCAAAAAGATCCTTCAATGAGATTTTTTTTTTCTTTTGGTGGTGTAAACCTAAAGAAAATATAAAGATGCAATTAGTTTGACATGCATAAGAAGAAATCAATTACGAAAAACAAAATAAAATCAACATACTAAAAGTGTTGCATTTAAAGATCCCTGAGTGGGAACTTTCGGAGCAGGTTCAGTTTGAGGTCAACACTCCAACAACTTCGAGGGCTAGTTACAAAAAATAATATTTTTGAAATGAAAAATGTTAATATTTTGAAATTATAATTGATCAAAAGTTATGGCTTACCATCTCAACATATGTATGGAACACTTCCCGGACTTCTCCTTGTCCTTGTTTAGTATTCATTCTCTTATCACATGTTAAGCTATTTTGCCCACTTTGTCCACATCCACGACAGTGAAGCTTAACATTGACTCTCCCTAATTTTTTGGGGATTGAATGTGATGGTTCTTCTTCGCATCTTCATTGGTCTTCCCCTATTTGATTTATTGTATTTTGGTGGTAGTGGTGGTATTCTGTTACTTATTGTCCACTTATTTACACCATTCAACGGCTTTATATTTGACTTCTAACTTTTCATGTAAGTTTTTTTTTTTTTTTGCATAGAAGAGATGTACAAAATCCTCGCAATCTCCCATTGTCATATGGATTGTAGCACAAGCATGTTCGGGTAGTATTCTATTACTTATTGTCCACTTATTTACACCATTCAACGGCTTTATATTTGACTTATAACTTTTCATGTAAGTTTTTTTTTTTTTGCATAGAAGAGATGTACAAAATCCTCGCAATCTCCCATTGTCATATGGATTGTAGCACAAGCATGTTCGCATGGAATTCCACTTAACTCACACTTCCGACAAGAACAAGATTGCAAGTCCAAATTGACCTTGTACTGACCTCCATGCATAGTTCTTATATTATAGTCTTTATCATCTGATTTGTAAACTATGCAAGAACCTGCTTCGTACATATTTTTTCCCACAATTTCCTTTATTCTTGGACATAGCTTTCCATTCCAAGTTAATTCCTTCTCCTTGTTCTCCACCATTCTTGTCATAACCATAACTCTAATACTTTCAAGCATCGATACAATATGCAATTCTCTAGCATCAATAATGTATAAGTTAAAACATTCACAACTATTATTGAGCAACATGTCACATTTAGGTGCAAAACTGAAATGAGACCTGCACCACTCATTTGGAGCCTTTTCACTTAACCATTTATGCGCTGCAATGTTTAATTGCACCAACTCTTTTATCCTGAACTTGAATTGGTTAACAGTGCTTGCCCTTGCTGCTTCTCATAAGGCACTCTTCAAAGCCTTGCTAGTGAAGCCAATTTGAAATTCTGATGCAAATGCCTTACACAATATCTATTGGTAATATTAGGTAGGGTGTTCCGGAAGGCATGCACTAAACCTTTTTGTTTATTAAAATGAAGGTATATTGTTGTTTATTCTCCAAGATCTGTAGATCTTTACCTAAAAACAAAAGAAACCATTCCCAATTGCTTCTACTTTCTTGTCTCAACTATCACCGATGCAATAAGAAATTTGCTATTATTAGCATCAAGCCCTACTACTATTAACAGTTGACCACCTTGTTGCCCTTTTAAAAAACATCCATCAACACCAGCAATTGGCCTACATCCCGATAGAAAGCCTTTTTTGCATGCGTCAAAGCAAACATAATGTCACATAAATCTTTTTCTCCCACATAAATCTTGGTCTTTAGTAGTAAGCATAGAAATTATTGATTATGGATTACTCCCTGATACTTCCAGACAATAGTCCCAAATTTTATTAAACTGATCTTTCTCCTTCAAGAAGATGAATTGATGTGCCTTCTTGGCTTGAGGTTTTGATGCATGCAATTTCAAGTCATCCATAACTTTTTTTCTGAAGACACTACATCTCATCTGGGGATTGAGTTTGACTCTTTTCACATATCTCTTTGCAATAGCTGTTGATGTCAAAGTCTTGCTATGGTAATTCCATGTGCATGTATGATCTTGTAAAGCTTTAATCTGTCATGAATTGCTTCCTTGATGTGTTGAGATATAAATGCTAAAAGGGAAATTAGGTCGTATGCAGATAACCTTACATCTTCTTTTATCATTCTTTATGAACTTAATTGTTTTCCACATCAAAATAGACCAATTTTCAACTGCAATTTTGAATTCCTTCCCACTAAATAGCATGCCTATTTTGAAATGGTTGGTACTGGAATCTGTCATTGGGTTGAAGGTTAGCCATTCCCAAATTTCTTCTTCAGCAATACCATGAAGACTAACATCATCACCTTAGTCTACACAATCACTATCACACTTTCCCCCTTTAAAAATTATAGTAGGATTTTCTTTGATGGTTCCAATGATTTTCTTTCCTTTAAGTTGAGTCTTTTCTTACACAAAACAATCATGAACCTTGCATCTTCATCAACATCATAACAATCAATACTATCGTTATTACCGTCACCATCACCCATCTCAACCTCTACATTACTGTTAATACCATTCTCTTTAGTTAAACCACCAAATAACGGTGAGAAATTAGAATCTTCAAGCCACTCAGTAGGTATTTCATTTCTAGGATATATTCCTATTGTAAAATATTTGAAACTTAACAAATGCCAAGGAAAAAATCATCAAATCCGCAAAATAAAATTGAAAACAAAAATTATTCCTCTTGACTGTGTTATGTTGGACTGTGCGACTCTCTGCTCCCTAGTAGAGGATGATGTAGGTTAGTTGAAGAACGAAGGATCCATAACAAGAGTGGCAATTGACGATCCTGATCACTATTGCGGGACCGGCTGTTCGACGCGATCAACAGAGACTGCGAATGGTGTTTCGACCTGGTGTTCGCTGCGCGACCTGGTGTTCGACGTGGTCGCTAGGGCTGCGGGAGCATAAGCGATACTTGACGCGTGCGCGGGACTGCAAATGGCTTTGGACGGACGGTCTCTAAGGCTACAGTGGTCGACATGTGTGGACTGTGAACTACACTTGATGGTCCGTTGCATCAAATCTTCTGCTGCCGCTCGATCTGCAGCAAGACACGCAACTCTACGGAGGAGAAGGGTTATGCAGAGAATGAGAAGGTTTTTTTTCCTTTTCCAATTACACCCCTCCGCTGCTCTCAGCATATGCATATTTGTCGTTAAAAGTTAACGTGAGGATCATATTGGTCCCATTTAGTAGAGTTGTGGGACCATTTTGATCTTTCTCTCTCTCTGTGTGTGTATATATATATATATACTCACCCTGACAGTTCTCTGCAGTCATTTTTCTTTTGGAGTGTTCTTATTTAAGTAGTCTACAGGGTATGACACGGAACTAGCTATCTTATTCACCTTAAAAACTCAAGGAATTATCAAGCATTTATTTTGTTTTGAACATGGTAACCAACCTTAATAGGAGTAGATATGATTCCTAAACCCAAATTAATTCTTTCAGAGTATTAAATTAGGATTTATTTGATCTTGTTTTTCTTATTTGTTTCTAAAAAACTAGAAAATCATAGTTTTAATGTGTGAAGAATTTGCAATAAGCCTTGAATAGTATGTGCATTAACTCCATGGCTTCATGAGCACAAGCAACATGCTTGCAAAATAGTTCTTTTATGTTATAGTATGATGGCATTATTTCATACGTCATATTGTAAACGCAGGATATCAATACCGTACAAAGCCTTGCATTTATATGGTGGCTAATAAGGAGAACGCATTATTTGGAATTAGGGGTAGGCATGATTCAATTTGATTCAAAACCAAGCAATATTTGGAACATAGTCAAACCAAACTGAACTCTAAAACTATGAATCGAAATTTTACTGTTAAAATATGAAATTGAATTAAATGCACCTGACTTGGTTAGTTTGATTCCAATTTGATTTTTCAAATTTGACAAAATCTCTATTCATATGATTTTAACTATTCCTAAATCAATATATAAGAAATAGTCATAAATACTTTACTCTCTCTCTCTCTCTCACACACACACACTCACACACACACATATAAGCGACTAAAAAAGTATTAATAATGGATGAAGTTCACTTATTGTTAAATCGGAGATAAGTCTTTTACATTTATAATAGTCTATTACTTATTTGTTTAATCGATTTGGTATGATTTTTTTTCGGTTTGACAAAGACTCGAATCTAAACCAGACTATGTATAATCAATTTGAGCTAAAATCTTAAATCTAGGCCGAACCTAGCCAAATTAAATCAATTAGTTTTCCTGATTTGGCTTGATTATTTAGTTTAGCATTGTCTACTACTATTCAAAGTTTAGATTGAAATTGGGGTTGGGGATTTGTTTTTGTGGAGCATATTGGAAATGGTGGTAATGATAATAGAAGATGTTAATTCTCTTATTCCAACTAGTGAAAGAGATCTTAAATTAAGAAAAAGTCCTACGAGCTAAAAACAGGTATCTAAATTGCAAGAATTTAGTTAATTGATGTATTCTTATTTTTGAAGGGCTTTCACATCTAAATTGTAAGAATTTAGTTAATTGATATATTCTTAGTCTCAAGAACCTGTAGTCATACACAACTTCGTTGAATTGTTTGATCTTGAGAGAGACAGTCTAATTGTTATGAGGGTTTATTTTTTTTTCTTTTGTTCAATCATTAATAACTATGATACTCATAAATAGATCCAATACTCATAGTGAGTTTAATTGAAACCAATGAATATATGCTTGTGCGTCATTAACACTGTAATATATGTAAGAATGAATTTATTTGAAGTTTGCGATTGATCTGTTATACGTATATTCTTATCACGGCATCAGGCCAAGGTAATGAGAAGTATGCTTATATTATAAAGATTTGTAATTTTTTACTGGAAACTTGTTAAATTTACCCATACCTATGCATACGTAGTTTAAGGTTGATTCCTAAAACATTTTGTTAGAGAGGACGACAAATGATGTCAAGCATATTATAGTGTTTACAGTTTTATAATGCAAATCTAATATGTAATGTCAAGTTAGATGCAATCATTTCATGCAAAGAATATGAAAATTTAACTGTAAAGCAAGCAATTAATCTCACACTAATTTTTTACTAATGATAAAAACAAAACATTATTAAAATCCAATTCTATGATAAGATTTGGTCCTAATAAATATGGTAGTAAGAAATAAAGGGTCATAAAAGTGATCGAGTTTCGAAATCAAATTGCAAAAGAATTGGAAGACATCAATCACTCTTCAACCAATCATAAGAAATAGAAGGAAATTACACAATAGAGAGAAACGGGGAGAGGTAGGAAGGGAGCTATAAAGAAGAATTGGGAAAGACTTAACTTGTTGTGGGAAGCTTCACACTCTCAATTAAGTATCACTTGATCAAAGATTAAAATTTTGGAAGGAGAAGAAAGATTTATGAATTTTAAAAACATCTGTTTATGCATGTGTAACTTTTTTCTATATGTCTAAAACGTATATTTAAAAAGGACAACGCGAAAGTGCCCAAATTTTTTGGATAAATGCAACATTTGAATGACTTGGTATTAGATTAATTACATGTTAATGCAAAGTAGTATGCATTGTATTTACGAAGGCTACCTCATTTGGATGTTACATTAGCTTAAAAATTCGTACTCTATATCATTGTCCATTTATAAGCATTATGTTGCACTAAATAGGTAAGAAACGTTGGAGTAGAACTATCATAAGAGAAAACCACATTTACAATAACACGAGCAACCCTCTTCAAAACTGACATAAATGAACAGAGCTTGCATAAGAGCATTCTCAGTTTTTATCATACATGTCAATAGCACAAAATAGCGCGTGCCATAGCCTATGGCCCAGCACGGTGCATCCTCGACACCATTTGCTTGGCATTATGATAGGTTGAAAATGACACATGCTATTTGTTCCATGCAGGGTCAATAACACGACACATCCTACACAACCCATATTATGTTAATTTTTAGGGTTTAAGATTTAAAATTAATATTTATGTTTTTATTTTTTAACTTTGTAATTTTTTTTCCAAATAGTAAATAAAAACTATGGCTTATATTGTAGGTCCCACTCTAAGCCATTGCGAGCCCTTGCCATCTCCCTCTCGCTTCTCGCTTAGCATATTTTCTCGACTTTGAACAGAGACAGCATCGATGCATCATGTCTGCCTATCTTGGCTCCGAACAAAATAAAGCAAGCATCAATGGTGCATAAAAAAAATACATAATTCTCTTAGGAAGAAGAAAGAGTTAAAAGATCAAATTGATGAAATGTCACTTGTCAATAGTGATGCAAGTGATGATTTAAATGTAATGGTGGATGATGATATTCTATCTTTTGGACCATCCAAAAGATACCAAATAATAAAATCTAATGTCGTGAGTCAAAGTTGAACAACTTCTATGCTTAAAGAAGCACGGGCTAAAGGACCTTTTTATCTTTATCTTTTCCCAAATCTTGATAATGCGGTAAAGCATAGAAAGGGTAAATTGCAAAAAGAGATTGATACTGCTAGAAAGGTTACAAGAGAGAGGAGAAACCAAATATTTTGTTGATTTATGCATGATGTTGGCATTCCCGTCAGTTTTATTAAGTATGATAGCTTCCCTACATTAGAGGAATTTGGACAATTTGGTCCTGGATGAAACCTCCAAGCTATCATGAGGTGTAGTCCCTTGCTTGAAGAAACTGGTGGGATACATTCAACAACTATTTTAATGCCATAAAGAAGATTGCCTTAGATATGATTGTTCTCTTATGGTTGATGATTGGAAATCCTATAATGGGATAAGTTTAGCCAACTTGTTGGTCAGTTTTTCAAGAGGACTTGCTTTCATTAAGTCAATTTATGCTTGTTCTTACTTAAAGAATGTAGTGAAGATATTTGAATAGTTGAGCAAGTTTATTGAGGAGATTGAACTGCAGTGCCATTTAAGTGATTATTGATGATGCTTCTGAGAATGTTCTTGCAGGTGTATCACTCACTATAAACTTTTATTTCGGTTTGATTTGTATACCTTTTTTAAGTAGGTTATTAATTTATTGTTGCATGATTTTTAATAATATTATAAAAAAGTTATTAATGGATAAATATCCATACATATATTGAACTTTTTGTGCCCCTCATTATTTGGTTAATGATTGAAGATATTTTTAAAATTCAAAAGCTAAGGTGGTAGTGGTACATAGTTTCATATATTTATGATCTTGATTGTTTGACTTAATGAGATATCTAATTTAAAGATCACTAGTTAAAATGGCAAAGATTCATTTTGCTATTGTTTTCTTGACATTACAATGTTTTCATCAACAACAATTGCATTTGAAAAAAAATGTTAACATGTGAGGAATTTGGGTTCCGTCCTTATATAAAGGATGCTTAGGAAAGCATGCGCAATAAATTATCTTGAAGCAATAATTATGGAATATTGGTGTATATGTCCTTCAATAGGTGGCCTTTTGTTGAATGTGCTTATTCGATATAGTAAAAAGCCTCCAATGGGTTATTTATGAAGTGATGGATAGTGCCAGAGAAACAATTATTGCCAACAAGCTAATTTTTGAAATTATTGATAGAAGATGAGAAGTCAATTTTCTCGGTTTTTACATGCAACTGTATATTTTTGTTATTTCTCCAGCTTGATAGAAGATGAGAAGCTTGATTAAGGATGTTAATAAAAAAGACAATTAACAATTAGTTGAGGGATGAATGACTTTTTTTGTTATTTCTCCAGCTATAAGACAAAGGGCCACTAGGGTACCAGGTAATATAGTTTGAGTAAAATTATAATTAGTATTGATTAATATTTTGATATTTAAATAATAATAAACATTGTTAAATATCTCATAACTTCCAACTGATTGGTAGCTATTGTATGGCTAAGGAGCTCTGAACTTATAAAGTTTTGCAATCAAAATTCTTAACCTAACCTATAGTTCATCTAAATGTGAATGCAATTGGAGTATATTTGAACATGTAAGTGCAACTGAAATTATGTATTGATTATTATGATGAATTTTTATAATTTGGCAATTGCAATGATTCTTTAATTGCAACTTCATAGTAAAAGAAGGACAAAATGGATCATGCTAGCTTTAAATATTTGGTTTATGTAAAACATAATAGGGAATTGATTCGTAGATACAACCATCATGACGTGATTGGTGATATTTTCTGAATGATATTAATGATGCAAATGAATGGCTAATAGGAAAAATGGATGATGAGTCAGATGAAGATAATGAATTAATTATTGATGAGATAGATTTGATATAGAGTATTGTGTAAAGACTATTGGTATTTATGATAAAAGATATACCTAAAGACAATGAGAAGGAATCTTCATTTAGGCTTAACAGTGTTGTAATAAAAAATGAAAATGATGAGGGTGATGAAGAAAATTATGATTTAGGAGATGATACTAATGGAGGAAATGAGGTTTTTCTTACTTTTGATGATGATGATGCATCAAGAAGACTAGTTTAATTTCTTACAAAAATATGATACTTGAAAAATGATTGTAATATTTTTAATTTTAAGTGGAGTAGGTGTTGATCACTTATCAAGTTGTTTTATCTTTCAATTTAATAGTTTTTCATATTAATCTATATTTTTATTCATAATTATATAATATTTACTTCATGTTTGATATGGTGTGCGCTACGCCTGCTATGACTCAACTCAACGAGGACTTTGTGCCATGGTTCTCTATTTGCTATTGATAAATATGCTCTAGCATGCAAAAATAGCTGCAACTAGGAATGAGAAAGTAATATAACCTGCAGGAATAACTGCAGAAGTGCAGAACCTGTAGGAATAGTCCCCCGTAGGAGAAACTGCTGGAACACCTCAGGAGAAGCCCTCAAACAGCACACAGGAGTAGCCTGCATTTACTTCCAACCACTTGGTAGGATAGGAATAGGATTAGAAGTTGAAAGAATAGAATGGACGAGAGACTGTTTAAAAGACAGAGTAATAGTGGGGGAAATGAAAGATGATTAAAGAAACTTTGGGTTGCATAGTTCACGAATATTGGTTTCTTTCTTCATAGTACTTTTATGTGATTCCTATTCAGCAATTATTATCACTTTTTGGGCACTGCTGCAACTGTTTGATATTCAAAATTGGTTGTCTTAAAGGAAGATCGTTGTATAGCTAAAACCAGGCAGTCCAAATAAACTATCACTAGTTCGTAGTTACTTTTTTTTTAAGTTCGTTGTGTAGCTGAAACTTTCTTGTGTTCTCAATTGACTAACTTATATATATTTTTTTTTCTTTCTCATATATCAAAGGATTCCTCTTCCCCAATGGGTGCTTAAAGAAATGGATAGAGAACCAGATTTAGCTTATTCAGATAGGTATGGACGAAGGAACAAAGAGTACATCTCATTAGGTTGTGATAATCTTCCCGTTCTGAAGGGTCGATCACCCATTCAAACTTACTCAGATTTTATGAGGAGCTTCCGAGATACTTTTAAGCACTTTCTTGGAATTGTAATAACAGTAAGGTTTTGTCTTTCCACTTTTGTGCTTAATTCTTCGCTTAGTATGATACAAATTTTATACCCCGTATACTGCTTCACATTTTGCAGGAGGTCCAAGTAGGGATGGGTCCTGCTGGTGAACTCAGATATCCTTCATGTCCATCTGAGAAGCTAAAGCGACCAAGCAGTCCTCCTGAACTTGGTGAATTTCAGTGCTACGACAAGGTTTTTAAATATTAATACGTACTTCTGGCTGTTAATTTGTTATTTACATTCCATTAGGACCAAAGCCCTACATGGGGTCCTGGTTGGATACCCATACTTTACTCGGACGGGCTTCGCCCACCCATGGTGACTTTCAGGATGCCGTACCCACCTATAACCACCCACTTTCCATATTTTTTGAACGCAATCTGCTACGGACTAATGGCATTGAGGCTTATTGTCCTTTGCTCTTATTGCAAACTTTTAAGGTGCATATCAGAATTTATCGTAGTCGCAGTGTGGTTAACTGCTACACACTACGTAGTGAGGATTGTAGTAATATAAGATATACAGTGATTAAAAATGTAAATCGATTTATCCCCGATGTTGAGTACCCACTCATACCCACCCATAAGGCCATGAGCGTACCCTCATTTATGGCTGGTTCTCAACTTAGAATATATATATTTTTTCTATTTCTATAACATTTTCTCAATCCTTTTCGCAGAATATGCTTGCATCACTGAGAGCATGTGCACAGAATATTGGCATGCCTGAATGGGGCTACGGCGGCCCTCTTGGTGTTAGCAACTTGACGCAGAATCCAGAAGAGACAAGTTTCTTCAGGAGTAATGGTTCATGGAATTCAGACTACGGAAAATTTTTTCTAGAATGGTATTCAGGACTGCTCCTGCTTCATGGAGAGATATTATGCATGGCAACAACTGCAATATTTCTGCAAACCGGCGTAAAGATTTTCGCAAAAGTAGCAGGGATCTACTGGCATTATCTTACCTGTTCCCATCCATCTGAATTAACTGCTGGCTATTACAACACTATAACCAGAGATGGCTACCTTCCTTTAGCACGTTTGTTCGGTAAATATAAAATGATTTTGTGTTGCTCATGCTTTGACATCCAGGATCCTGAGGAGCTCAAAGGTTCCAAGAGCAGCCCAGAAGGTTTTCTGAGACAACTCGTCTATGCTGCTAGAATGCATAACTTACCACTCTCAGGTGAAAATTCTGGAACCATATTAGATGATAAATCACTAGACCAAGTTATTAAGAGTTCCAGGCTCTCCTCTGCTGGTGCTTATGAGTCTTCCTTGTCCTTCAACTATGTTCGAATGGATCGACATTTATTCGACCCTCATAATTGGCCTCGATTCACTCGGTTTGTGAGGCAGATGTCAAATGCCAGGACTTTCCAAGCTAAGTTAGATTTTAGAGGAAGGGATCAGTACCTTTCTTCTTGCTCTGCAACTGAGGAAGTCAAAAGATCTTTTGCTTTTTATTGAGAAGATTCTCCATTTTCATGCGGAAATAGTACCATAGTTAGTTGGAATGGGGCTGCTATTACTGTTCCCATCCCTTCACCTTTTAGAGATTCTTCTGCCATATTTTTTCTGTTGCTGAAAATGATCCAAGCATTGTTTGTAAGCTATATCTTATTCAGAAGCTCTTGAAAGGTTAGTTTCTTTGTTACTGTTGGATTGGGCTAATGAATCTATTATTTGAGCACTCAAGTTGTACTGATGTAATGTAGGTACAATTTGTTTATTAAAATTATTTAATTGTTATTTTTGCTATCATCATATATGAAAGTGCATGTGACTGATTCATAGGGTATGCTTTCATGTATGCATTGGATAATGATACTCAATCAAAGTTCATTTTTCATTACTTTCATTTTTTTTTGTCAATAGTTTGATTGAATTGAAATCCAAATAAATTATAAGGCACACAGAGATAAAGTTAATACCAAAGTTTCTTATTTGAAAGCATGGGATGCTAGCTAAAAAGCCATCAAGTTTTTATTTCAAAGCTGGGAAGAGTGTAATTGGTTGTTGTATAGGTTCATAGAAGCTGTGTTGTGCTTGCATGATTTTGTGTATAAATTGCAAGTGAGCATCTTGCATTATTTTTAGAGTTTGTTCTAAGCATTTGGGTTATGTGTAACATGTTAGAGATATTTTCATATCCTTATTAAGTCGGGCCGTGGCACTAGAAAAACACCGTCGTGGCACTTTGCTCTTTGAAATTTCTGAAAATAATTCAGCACAACAATACTAAGGTGGCATTGTGACGTAGTGCTATTTTACATGCGATGCTGCGACATTGGGCCATGAGAGCACCACGAGGCTAAGCACTAAACATCCTTTTTATGCAATTTATATTATATTTTATATGCATTAATCCCTCCCCTCCCATTCACTTTGCTTGTCATATAAGGGAGGAGCGGAAAAGGAAGAAGGGATGCTTCGGTTCATTTCTATTCATCACTTTAGTTAAAAAAGTCTTCTGATTGTGGTAGTTAACCCGGATCTTACTTTTGGTTTCAATGATTTTTTAGATTTTATCTCTCATAAGAGTGATTAAAATATATTAGATCTTATTTTAGTGATTTTTCACCATGTAACTTTTGATATGTGATTAACATCATCTTCCTGTGTATTTTGACTCATTGATATTAAAGTTTCACTATCTTAATTATATGATATTTTAATTATAACATATAGTATAATATTAATTTATAAGATGACCATGACACAATGTACTGTATTTAGACATATAATATACGACATGTACCCATTTACTGTTCAATTAGATCAACATGTATTTTTGGCATACTATAGACATACTGATGAGTGTACTGATAATTGCATTGAATATATATATATATATATATATATATATATATCTGAATCACATGCTATGAATTATATGATATGCATAATATGTTACACTGACATTGAGTAGATTGCATTGGACATGATACATGATATGCATACATAACATAAACATTGTATAACATGCATATGATAATAATAGGTGTATGAACTTTCTAAGAGGGTATATGAACTAAATTATTTTGTAATTGATAGGCATATAAATGATATAACATATTGAGTCTTTATTTCATTATTGATCAATGCTCATGAAATATACAATTACACAGATTGTTATTGCTCATATAACCTGATAATATTCATAGTGATTACCACATGCTTTTACAGTTATATATTTATACTAACATTAATTGAATTATTACATTCATATTGTTTCTATTTTTTTGCATTGATTTTAGTGGTAGGTTCTAGTAACATACTGAGTTGTTTGTTCACTTTGTGGTTTTAAATATTTTTTGGGAAAATGATAGAATTTAGTAGAGTGAGGATGATCGATATTTAAGTTTTTCTTTTATTTCTGCATTTTGTTTTATTATTTTATAATCAAGGGAAGAAAAATAGATTGATTGATATACTAATGTGACTTCTTATTATTGTACTTGAATTTTGAGTGAACATAGGTTTACATTTTAATGTATATGGTTTTTATCTGTTTCTCCTAGACTGAATTATATTGATAGATTATTAGGAACTATAGTAGTTCAATTAGAGGCTAAAATAGGCAATTTTTTCACATTTGATCTTAGGGTGTGAAATAGATATTGATGTGACATTAATAGTTGATATGATATGTGCAATTGACATTATATGATTTATTTAGCTACAACATACATATTTATATTGATTTACTTGTTGGATAAGCATATATGGTAATGAGCATGCTATATTGATTATTGAACATTGTTATTATGATTTACATGACATTGCCTATGCACGATAAATATAATATATCTACATATCTATCATGAATTATGTACTTATAAAAAATGCTAGCTAAAGAAGGAGACTAATTCAAGTTGTTGGAGATTTGATATAATATCTTGAGTAGGAGAGTAGGCCGATGGGCTTTCCTTAAAATGAATATGATATATAATATAATGTGTGAAACCCCTTAAGTAAAAGAAGTCAATCTCTTAAACATCGAGGTGCCTTTTGGTGTAATGATGTAAGTTTTATTAAAAAAACTCAACAGTTAAGCTTGTTCATCCCAAAGAAACCTTGGGATGGGTGACCTCTTGTGAAGTTACATCAACATGATAAAATTGTGAGGCTCTTAAGTCAAAGCGGACAATTTCTCGATAATTAAGAGTTTGGCTGTTATAAGTGTTATCATAGTAATACACAAACTGGAAGATAAGAATTAAGTTTCATACAAGATAAAATGCTATATCATGAGAGACACATCTTAAACCCTATATGGGACAAAGTGCGACATGATAGGAGTCACCACTTAAACTTGTAGGGGCCTCTCCAGAATCTTATATGCATGGTGGATGATTCTGGGATAGGGATACTGACGAGGACATTAATTACTTAAGTGGGGGAGATATTGAAATCCTTTAAGTAAAAGAAGTCAATATATTAAACATTAAGATGCATTTTGGTGTAATGGTTAGAATTTCTTGAGCAAAACTCTACAGTTAAGCATGCTTTTCTTGGAGAAATCTTTTGATGGATGATGACCTCCCGGGAAGTTATCAACTGGACAAAATCGTACGGCCTTTAGGTCAAATCAGACAATATATCGATGATTAAGAATTTGTGCTTACATAATGGGAGGCATAAGGGGACAATGATATGATTAATTGGAGTGACAACTTCTATATGAAGCTACCCAACTATAACTGAGATTAATGTAATATGATATGACTGATACTGCATGGTAGGTGATACTATACAACCTTATGAATAATAATACATAATTAGCCATAATCTTGACTTGCTATTGATACATATGAATCAATGATGCAGATGTAGGATATTACTTTTAATATGATGATGCAAAGAGCATGGCTTAAAATGATACACATTTTTTACATTTGTTCTACCTTGCATATAATTGATGTATAACATGGTGATTTCATATGATACATAGTACTAATGTGCGTGTATATAACACATGATTATTCAAATAGCTTTGTTATGTATATTATATATATAGAGTTGTTAGCATATCATAGTTATATATATTATAGAACTCACATGATTAATGATTTGCCATATACATTGATGATCACAATATGACTAAATACACTAAATATTGATAGATAGATGATAATGATGCCCTAATGTAATATGAACTCCTTAAAGTAGAAAGAAGTAATTATTTAACATTGAGGCTCCTTTTGGTGTAAATGATTCAATATTTCATTAACAAAACTCTATAGTTAAGCATGCTTTATCCTGCGAGAATCTCTGATGGGTAGACCTCCTGGAAGTACATCACAGATGACAAATTGTAAGGCTCTTAGGTCAAAACGGACAAACTCTCGATGGTTAAGAGTTTGAGATGTACATAATTAGAAGCATAAAAGGGGACAATGATATGGATTAATTAGTAGATGACGACTCTCTAATTATGAGCTACCAACATAATTGAGATTGCATGTAATATGATATGATGATATGTCATGGTAGTGTGATAATATACAACCTTATGAATAATAAGACATAATTTAACCAGAAATCTTGACTTGCTATGATACATATGAATAATGAATACATAGAATTAATGATACACTATATATAATATATTTATATTATATATCATAATTATATATATATATTACTTCTAATATGATGATGCAAAGGACAGTCTTAAAAATGATACATATTTTAATTGTTAACGCATATAATTGAGTATAACATGATGATTTCATATGATAATATAATACTAATGTGTGTTTTGTGTGTGAGTTAACATGAATCATTCAAACTAGCTTTTCCACATATCATAGTTATATATAAAATATAAATCTATGATTAATGGTTTTTGCTCATAACATCTGATCGATATCAATATGATATGATATTTAATATGTTAGATATATGACATTGACATCCCTAATATAATAAGAAGCTAGATTGAGGCATCAATTGAACATGAAATTATACTAATATAGATGATTGATGGGGGGGCTATGCATCAATATTGATAATATATAAATATGAATACATACATTTGATGGCATCATACATTATATATTAACGTACATAATAGTATAAATGAGACTACATGTTACTGATGCATGATGATATCTAATGAGATACATGCATTGACATACTATGCATATTATGATTATAAGAGATGATCATTTGAACAAACACTGGACATATGATTTCTCACTTGACGATCTTGATCATATTTGCATAAACTGTACATGTGTAAGGATAAGCATGGAGTGAACTAATGATTTATCATATTAGATGAACATATTGACTCTCACCTGACTACGTCCCTTCGAACCTTCGAGTCACTCGACCACGTATGCCTCAGGCCATCATTGCCTAAGTACAATCCACCGAAGACCAACAAAGTATTTTGACCATTATCACATAAGCTACTTCTGAGTGCTTATTGACTCTTCATCATCACACTCCATCGTTAATAATACACAACACTTTGTCACTTATAAGATTGATATACTCGTCACATCAACTCTGACTCCAACTTACACTTAATTTATGATGATTCCTCAATGGTGCTCTTCACTTCAACAACTAATGTTTCTTCATTCAGTTTATTTTTTCCCATAGAGAGAGGATTCACTTGAATAAATGTAAATCCATAAATATTTTAAACTGGATAGACCTCGTGATATTTCCCTTTTCCTAGGTTTTCTATATAAGAACTCTACTCTTTAGAATTTGACTCACTCTTATTTTTGTTGTATTGAGATTTTCGTGCAAAATTAGACGCTAAACTCTTACTGCTTATACTGCATGAATATTTCAACATATACAAATATGGATTCAATTAATTACTACAAATTAAAGAATATTGAAAACAAAGAATTATTATAAATTGTTAAAATTTTATGTATTAATTTTTATAGAAGACTAATAGTAAATTAGTATATATATATAATTGAATTGATTTATTGATAATTTGTTAATGTTACTATAAATTTTGTGACGAATTTTAGAATTGATTCTTCTTATTATTCATTAATTTGACTATTGAAATATAATCATATTAGTAAAAATATAAAATAATAAATATGAAGATTATAGTAATAAGTGCATATTAATTTTTGTGTTAAATAATTATAGGTATGAGAAAATTTTGAGCGCTATGAGTATAAATCCCCTTATTATTATATCTGTATTATTTTGTATAATTAAACCACTTGACTTGAAATCATGTTTTGTAAAGTATCAAAATTTAATAATTTTCAAATTTACCCCAAAAACTATTAAATACTGTAATGAAATCCATAGATAGCAAACATCGCCTAAACCTCGGTGCTCTGGACTCCCCTAGATCTAACACAGCTTCACTGAGCTGCCGGTGGGATGGCCGCCGCCACCGCTGTTAGATCTATTCTCCGGTCTACCACCGTTCGTAAGCGCATCCGATGAGGTCGTCTCTGCTCAAAGACAGATAAGCTGCCCGTTCTCCTGTCTGCTTCCAAGCTTGGCCGCCGTTCTCGATTCCTAAGGTACAACCTCACTATTACACAGTTTGCACCACGCGAACGATTTCTCTGTTAAATTGAGATGTTATCTGTTGATCTTAGGTCTTCGATGGTGACGTGCTTCTGTCTGGAGTCGCTTCACCCGATGCACAGCGCGACAGCATCACGCTGATGACCTCTTTACTCTCTGTTTCATCCAGGTAATTGCTGCATCTTGAAAGGTATTAGAAATCCACTCCGTTTGAGAACCGCTGGCTTCACATAATATGTTAACTTTGTCGGTGGTTAGATTTGCGGCTGATTCGTGTTTTTCCTTCCTTGGTAGTGAACTGTAATCTGGATTTGTTTAAGATGCTCTTCTTAAAAGCCTGTGTACCTCAGTTTGGATTTGCATGGAAAATGCATGATTTAAATCACTATGGCATGTTTTCAAACCATCCATGGCTTCGCAACCATTGTAAACACATTCAAACAATTTAGACTTAGCCCATCTTTAGATAGATTAGCGGTGATTTTATTTTTCAACATAGCACAATCTTTTATCAAACAAAGCGGCTACCACCCTTCCCGATCATTGAAATGTCTCAGGTGATAAGGCTCAAAACATCATAAAGGCAAAAAGGAAATATATAATGAAATACATCAAAAGATTCTTCCCATGATTTATATGGAACAGTCAAGGCAATGGATTTCAGAAGTTTCTATTTTTGTAGTCTTAGCTTGCTTATATGTGTAACAATGTGCAATACTCATCTTAACATCTCTAGTCATTAAAGGCCAATAAATCTACTCTCTGTAAGATTAATGGTTTTGTCCTTGCCTAAAGTAACCATCTAATATAACGTAATTCACTAATTAGAGCTCTCAAAATGACTTAGGAAAACACAACCTGTTACTTGCATATTAATAATCATCAATTCACTATAAATGAACTTATTAAAGATATATGCTTATCTTTATTCATAATATCCAAAGTGAAATCAGGAACTGCACTGACATAATCTCCTTAATTCTATTCCAATTCCAACGAATGTAATTTAAGTAATATTATATATATCCTAGATAAGCAATCATAGAATTTTTCATTCACACAATAGTATATTGAGTATTTAGACCCTAAAAGACTTTTGTTAGAGAAAGTATTAAATCGTACCTATATTTACTATAATTTAAAATGAAAATTAAACTTCTTAATGGGCTACAATGGAGAACAAGGTTCATGTAGTCACCAGTTGTTGGGATAAAGGTTTGATGTTGTTGTTGTTATTGAGAGTAGATTGATGTCTTGAATTTAAGAGGATGGAGATAAGATTTATGAGTTGAGTCCTAATAATTTGTTCTCAATAGGTGCAGCATAACGTATCCTATCTATATAAAAGCATAAAGGTGGATGCCTTTACAAAAAAAAAAAACCAATACCCTTCTGCAAATATTTATTTACACATGAGATTAACACATGGAAGAATTCTGCTTATAGCTGCTAAACCTCTGGAAACCAAGATAGGTATTGTAATATAAGTATCATAGATTTTATTGCTTAATTATGGGTTAATTTATAAGAGACATCCAGGGGCTTTTGTGCATATTTGGGGCTTAGTTTAGTACTAGCAAAATAAGTTCAACTCGAAAGGTCATAACAATGTTATAAATTGCGTATTCAGGTATTGAGGCGTTTTTCATTCGTGAGGGCGAGGCATAAGCCTCAAGCGTTTTGAGGCATAGCCTCAGAGATCAAGATTGCGTAGAATATAAATGATAAGTTTGTTATATTACTAATTAATGAATAATATAAAACATAAAAAAATATAAGATATTGAAGGATGAAATCAAATATCTTCATTACTAATAAGCACATTGAAATATAGTTCCCAACTCAAAATTCTATCACTTTCTGAAATCCACATACTCGAAGACTCCAGGGTTTTTCATTTAAACACATAATTCTAGATTTCCAAAATAAATAGCAATGACATTATCACAATAGAACTATATAAGTTCATCAGCACTTCATTCACTAAGGGGTTCTTCATTGAATCTTTATTATGGTGAATTCTCTCCCTTCCTCTTCCTATAGAGTCAAATGGTCGGCTATATTACTTCAAAGTTTATGTAATTTTATTAATGATAAGCGTGAGGCGTAAGTCTCATGCCATGAGGGCGAGGCGGAGGCAAGCCTCAATGCGTAATTGCGGGCCTTAACAGTTGAGAGCGCAAGCCTGCATAAACAAACTCTGAGGCATAAGCATAAGGGCGTTTTTACTGGAATTGAGGCGGCCATCAAGGCGAGGCCTCAGCGAGCTCATATTGCGCAATTATTAACCAGGTGCTAATATTTATTATATGAGCAGAAAAGATTTGTTTCATTGCAAAACTTAATGGGAAATGTTTGAACATTTGAATTAATTTTAAAGTTTAGTGATTGAATCTTCTATATCATCGAAGGAGAACTTCGTAAAGGAATACATAATATGTAGGAAATCATTGATTAAATGCAATCATATATAATATGTACTTTTCATTGAGTTCTTGTTATTATCTTTGGCATCTGTAGTTATATATGATTTTATACTTGAGAATTTGGGGGCACTTGAAGTAGTTGTGGCATTTTAGGGAGGTAAAAATTTATGATATATCGGAATACATATAGTTTGATTATAGATATTAAATATATTGAAAAAATTGTATGTAAAAATGACCTATTTTTAGGCAGTTTTTTTTTTGGGTCGACCTAAAAGTTTGGCAAGGTGTGGAGTTTATATAAGTTGTGGGTGAGTATTTACC
Source organism: Dendrobium catenatum (assembly GCF_001605985.2). NCBI lineage: Eukaryota > Viridiplantae > Streptophyta > Magnoliopsida > Asparagales > Orchidaceae > Dendrobium > Dendrobium catenatum. The sequence continues at coordinate 498,086 of NW_021528048.1, read as the reverse complement.
AACCAACAACTTGTTAAACATTCCCAAGGCTTTTAACTAATTGGGAGTGATGTTGCACACTACAATAATTAGTCTAATTGGGTCTTGAAAGTATCTCCTTATAAATTCTTTTCACTCTTTTTTATATACTTTTGAGAGAGCGTTTTATGCACTAATTGTATTGTGAAGGTGAATTATTTGTTGGGATGCAATTCTCATTGACTTAGGCATATATAAGAGATTTTCTTCAAACGCCATTGTAAAATTCAATTGTAGGGGTCAAAGTGTGACCTAAGAGTCAGTAGCTAGGTGTTAGCCAACCTTCGTTTCTTTCGGGGGAACCATACTTTACACTAAAGAATGATTGAGCCATAGAATTCTCGACGAAAGTTGGGTGAAAAAAAAAAAAAAAAAAAAAAAAAAAAAAAAAGTTGAGACTTGAGGCTTATGAAGTAACGATCTAAGGGTTATATAGAACCGTTTTTTCTTTTTCTTGATTGTCAAACCTACTGGGATAAGCAGGCCTCAGATTTAATTGTCGTAGTATAGGGAAAGAAAAATATCTCTAAGGGTATTATAAGGTTCTAAGATTTTCCTCAGTATGCATAGCTTTCCCAACCTCTCTCGATCTCCCATAGCCTAATGACATAATAAAGATGTTTCTACTGTTGTAATTTGAGCTTTCTTGAACTTTTGAGAGGCAATACAAATTGTGAGTACATTAAAGCACCGATAAAAGCTTTGTTTGACCTTCAAGTCGACTAGAAAATAGGAGGACATAATATCTGCCCTCTATGACCAGGGATCAAACCATATAACACCGATGAGTTTAGATATACCCTTGAAGATATTATTAATAGTTTGGGAGAAAAAAGCGTCATCTAAAGGCATTTTTCATAGGAGGGAAGGAGAAAGAAATGAAAAAAAAAACCAAAGTCTATGTTCTCTAGGTCAAGTCCACAACCGAGATTATTGTGTACGTAATCCGAACATTCGTCGGATGCTGCGTATTGACTGCTATATTTGTTTGCGTATTTTTTTATACAAAATTTTTTTTGTGCCCAAAAAATAACAAATAAAAATACTCACTAAAACTATACATCAATAAAATACGCAAAAATACAGTAGAAAATTAAAATACACACAAAATACCAACAATAAGCAGTAAATACGGCAGACCATCCGGAACTATCCTGCGATTCGGACTGCGATACAGAATATTTTCTGTCCCAACGACCAGACTTGGAATGGCATTGTGATAGTGGGAGGCACTTAAATAAAGAGTGGCTCTATAATACTAGGTATTTATATGTGCTTATGAGAAGCAATGAGGTAAACCTACACTTAACTCATCCCTAGTAACCTTTTCTAGTGAAGACTTTTTGCAAAATAAAAAGTTTTTAAATGATGTGGTAGTTGTGAAATTTCTTCTCTAACAATATTTTACATATCCATTAGGGCTTCATAAATTTTGGGTGTTACATCTCACAGAAAGGATCAAAGTTTAATCCCAATAATGCATAAAACCTCATGAGGGAGCTCTCATTGTCCTAGCAATACGAAACCTATAAAGAATTATTTGGCATACTGATGGAATTGATCGGGTCAGTTGAGTTATTATTCATATCATGCTTTGCATGTATGGTATGAATGCTATTTTGTGACCTTTACCGCTCTGGCTATTTCAAGGTTTTAGATGACCATTGTTACCATCATAGGGATGCGTATTAAATATGATTTGCGAACATATTCCGAGCTCAAAAATTCTTCTCTTACCTTACGAATAGGGGACTAAAGTTATATTAAAATAAGTCCCTATGCACAAGGACCTCAAGCTATATGCGATATCATTATTTCTAAACTAGTTGAGATTCATCGAGGGTTATCCATGGCTAGAATCCCCCACCAATAAAGTAACTCTAAATACCAATTATATAGTGGCGTTAGCATGCCAGGAGCTAATTGCATTGACAAGAGGAACAAGAGACTACTATGATGTGACACAAACTTTGAACAAACAGACAAGAAAAAGTACATATGGGGAACATCTACACAATAAGGTTTGTTTTATGTTAACTGTTATAATCATGCCAAATAGCTTGTCTTATAGGAATTAGATCCTACTAGCAATAAATATGAATATTGTATCCCCCCCCCCCCCCCCCTCAAGCCTTGGTATCCATTTATCCCAGAAACTTTTTGTAATTGGCATTCAAGATAAATAGTTTTTCTCTATTTTTTGTATTGCTGTTGATTGAACTTCAAGTTTTTACTCTGCTTTTTTTTGTTTTAGTAATCCGTTAGAGAGAAACAATAGCAAATTGAAAGAAGGCCAACAATGTACGTGATAGTATAATCAAGATTACAATAACTCCAACAGGCAAGATAGTAAAGCAAAGATAATGAGTCTGTAAAAGAGAGCACAATAGCAATGGTACAGTAGACCAAAACATAGAGAATAGTAGTAGTGATAGTAAATAGAGATCAGACTATGACATAGAGCAAAGCCGAACATATAGTTAAGGATTACTGCAACAACAGAGATTCTTCAATAGCACACTAAAGATTAAGCGAATAATGGAAATTAAAGTACTACACATACAATATGGAAATCAAATGAGCGGATATTTTTGTATATTGGGTTTTGGATAAATTTCAATAAATGTCAATTATGAGATAAAATAAGTGGGGTTATTCATACTCATATTGTAAGGTATCACACTAAATCACAATTGATTACATAATATATACAATGATGTGCAAAAGAGCATACCATAAACATCCATTATTTAGGGTCAAAGTACACTGGTTGAGCAGATAAGACAACTTATTTTTACTTAAATAAGATTATGTGGATAAATAAGTCTAGGAGTCATCATATACAAATCATTAGCATGGGTTAGAGTTTGTCATTCTACAACAAAAAAGGTCTTTATCAGCTTCTGACTCTTATAGCGTATAAGTATATTTTAAGCAATATAAATCTATTGACAATAAACATAAATGAATTAAGAGTTATCATGTGGGATTACTGGCATGACCTCTGACACAGAATAATTATTCTATATATATAAATTGTTATACAACTGTAATAGCTCAGTTAGGTAGAAACAATTGTCGCAGTGCAATGGACATCAATTGATCGCTTCTTAAAAGTTGAAGTCTTCACCCATAGCTTCAGAGATAAAGAGAACAATACTTTGAAAATTTGTTTTTTTTTTTTCAACTTCGATTGAAATTTTTATAGATTTTTTTTTATCTTGTCATTTCAATTATAGAGAGAGGAAATAGAGGGTTTCCTATAGATTCTTATCTCATGAGTCTTATCATATTAAATAGGATATAGTAAGAAATAATAAGAATATTAACATATTGAAATATTATTCTATTTTTATAATAATTAGGAATGTGATGAATAAATATATAGATTACTACCTATATATATATATAATATACTATAGTATGAAATGGAGGAATTTCATAACAATTCATATGCAATTTTTATATTCAGATAGTCAGTCAAATCATTATATTCTAGATCAGTACATATTTTTAGATAGATTGTCACGGTACATATATTATATTAGATACATCGATTAATATTTTATATACTAATTAATATAATATATTAATATAAAATTTATTTATTTTTTATTTTAATTTTCATATATATATATATATTATATATTATATATATATATATATGTGATGATATATATATATTATATGCCAACCTAATAGGTTATACCTACTTTAAAGATGGTAGTATGGTGTAGGTCGAAACCCTCTATAGGCTTTATCCCGCATGAAAATCAGCATCAAAAGGCCATGAACATGGGCGACGTGCAGGAATCTCCATCCTCTCTAAAACACTTGTGATTTTTCTTAAAAAAATTTTAATATGATTTGATGGGACTTTTCAAATTCAAATTTCAATGTGTTATTGGTCACAAGTTTAGAAATAAATTTATGTAGTCAATTGGAGTTAAAGGATATGCAAAAAAAAATGTCAATGGAAACATGCAATTTATTATATTTAAATCACTGCAGTCAAAATATTGAATCAAGAGCTCATTATACTATTATTGAGGGTTAAACATATATCATAAAGTAATAACATGAGTGATAGCTAGACAAGGACCTATATACGCATTTGAAGATGATGATCATGCAACATAAATCTAAGATCAAGTAAATGCATAATAATTCTAATTGATACAAATATCTTGCACTACCTCAAATATAACATGCTTCTCTAATGTTGAACATTTAGACAAACAAATACAAGATGATGCTAATCAAGAAGCGTATATAATTATTTGAATGCGCACAACAAGTTTGCATGAGTCTAAGATCAAGTGAGGCATAGTCTATAACTATATTTTGGATTCAAGAAGCTCTTTAATTTCTATAAAATAACCATGCCACCATCCTCAACATGGAATATCCTCGAAATTCAATTCACACGACTCTAATTTCATCGATGCTTTCTGCGCCACAAATCATTAATTAACTTGATGTGATACACAGGGGTAAACATGAATTGCAGTAGAGATCTAATGAGGTTTAACTTTGCAATGTTTAACGATAAATCTAGCTTACTCAAATTGGACTTCAAGAAACTTCGTTGATAGATTATGTTACGTGGCCAGTGATTACATTTAAGAATTACAAGAGTCTTGCAAATATAACCAAATAACTAGATAATGGCAAAATAGCTACTACTAAGCCAAACGTTTAAATTTAGATCATTCACCTTGAGGTCCTTTTCATTGCTCTCGAAAATATTGGGGCTGCGGAGGAGGATTGTAAGTAACTCAACGATGCCATCCTAATAGACAAGTTTATCCTGAGAGTACTCGTGGCCGGAGGATGCCGGATTTGGAGAGCGGGTGAGAGGCCGTCGAATGATCCACTCGGAGTCTGGGACGTTGTCTGTCGATGACCTGGATGAGAGACGGAGAGACCGATCCAGTAATCTCCAACAGTATTTCGTCGGATTTGAATCCCGCGTCGAAGAATGCGATCGATGGATGTCGAGTTGCCGTGAGCGTCAACACAAGTCCCA